>NC_082729.1:30289956-30431433 GCF_030144855.1 Hypanus sabinus | reverse complement strand
ATACCAGTAATAAATATGTAAACAATAAATACCGAGGGCATGAGATGAAGAGTCCTTGACAGAGAGTTGATTGGTTGTGGGAACATTTCAATGATGGATGAGGAAGTTGCCCCTTCACTGAAATGCGTCCCTCGTTAAAATTCTGTCCGCTTGTATATGCCATTTCTGCCCTGGGGAAAATGTCTCTGTCTGTCTGCTCGGTCTCTGCCTCTTATCATCTCATACAGCTCTGTCAAATTGCCTCTAATCCTCCTTTGCTCCAAAGAGGAAAGCCCCAGCTCCCTCAACCTACCCTCATGAGACGTGCTCTCCAATCCAGGTAAATCCCCTTGGCACCCTCTGTAAGGTTTCCACACCCTTCCTGTAACGGCCAGAACTGATCACAACCCTCCAGCTGAGGTCTGGCCGGGCCTTTATACAAAATTACCTCAGAACTCTTCAACACAAACCCTGAGCAATGGAGACCAACACAGCAAACAGCTTGTTTGTGAAATGGTCACAAAAATTGGTCAAGCCCATCTTTTGCAACAAATGGAAACAGGCCATCTCGGCCCTTCTAGTCCGTGCCGAACACTTACTCTCACCTAGTCCCACCGACCTGCACTCAGCCCACAACCCTCCATTCCTTTCCTGTCCATGCACCTATCCAATTTTACTTTAAATGACAATATCGAACCTGCCTCTACCACTTCTACTGGAAGTTCATTCCACACAACAAAAACTCTCCGAGTAAAGAAATAGCACCTCGTATTACCCCTAAACTTTTGCCCCCTAACTCTCAACTCAAGTCCTCTTGTTTGAATCTCCACTACTCTCAACGGAAAAAGCCTATCCACATCAACTCTATCTATCCCCCTCATAATTTTAAATACCTCTATCAAGTCCCCCCTCAACCTTCTACGCTCCAATGAATAGAGACCTAACTTGTTCAACCTTTCCCTGTAACTTAGGTGCTGAAACCCAGGTAACATTCTAGTAAATCTCCTCTGTACTCTCTATTTTGTTGACACCTTCTTAACCACCTGATCAACTTTCACACACCATCTAATTGTTTTTTTTACCCTTCCATTATAGATCAAGCTTATTCGGCTTGGAAAACTAAGGGATTACTAAGATTTTCTGATTTATTTTTAGATAATTGTTTCATGTCTTTTGAGCAATTATCCAACAAATATAACTTGCCGAGATTTCATTTTTTTAGTTATTTACAGATTAGACATTTTTTAAGTTCTGTACTCTCTACGTTTCCAATTTTGTGCCTTCAGATACTTTGGAGAGTTTATTTGAATTAGACCCTTTTCAAAAAGGGCTTATTTCAAAACTTTATAATATAATTATGAAGATACGTTTAGAGCCTCTTTATAAGACTAAACAGGATTGTGAAAGAGAGCTTAGTTTTAGTATTTCTAGTGAGAATTGGGATAGAATTCTTCAATTAGTTAATACATCATCGTTATGTGCCAAACATTCACTAATACAGTTTAAGGTTGTACATAGGGCCCATATGTCCAAGGATAAATTAGCTCATTTTTACTCTCATATAAGTCCTATTTGTGATAGATGTCATTCTGAAATTGCGTCTTTAACTCACATGTTTTGGTCGTGCTCATTTTTGGAGAAATATTGGAAAGATATTTTTGATATTATTTCTGCGGTTTTGAATATCGATTTACAACCTCATCCTATTACCGCAATTTTTGGTTTACCAATCTTAGACTCACTGCATTTATCTTCTTCAGCCCATCGAATGATTGCATTTCTAACTCTGATGGCTAGAAGATCTATATTGTTGAATTGGAAAGAAATTGATCCTCCCACTGTATTTAATTGGTTCTCTCAAACTATGTTATGTTTAAATTTAGAAAAAATTAGAAGTGGTACTTTTGAGACTTCTATTAAATTTGAAAAGTTATGGAGACCATTTATTCAACGTTTTCATATGATGTAATATGACCCTGTGCCAAGTTCATTTGATTTCCCAGCTTTTAGCTTATGTATTTTGAAAGGACCGGAAGTGACGGCATGGATGAATAGTTATTTTTGTGAGATATTATAAACAGCCCCCCTTTTTTTTTCCTTCTCTTTTTTTTGTTTTTTTTCTTTTATATTACTTATTAGTTATAGTTATTAGATTAGATTAGCTAGTTCTGCATTATATAATTTTTTTTTGTTTTTTTTCTTTCTTTTTTCTGTTTTTTTTATATTATACATTATGAAATATTTAGATTTACTATGTCCATACATTTATCTTATGGCCTATGTCTTGGTAAATTCATTTATATTGTAACTATTATGTATGTTTTTTTTTCATATGTAATGGAATGTGTATGTTGGTAATTTCTTTATCAATATATCATCTGTATTCTGTTCATATTATTAATATTAATAAAAAGATTTAGAAAGAAAGAAAAGAAAAGAGTAGCACAGTACAGGCCATTCGGCCCACAGTGTTGCGCTGACCTTTTAACCTACTCCAAGATCAATCTAACCCTTCTCTCCGACAAAACCAAAACCTTTGAGACGAAGATCTATTGTTGAGCGTGTCAGAAGGTGGGACTAACACGTTTGACTGGAATTATCGGAGAAGGAGGCGGGCAGCACGGTCATGTGACATTATTGCACCGCTATTGCAGCCAGGGGTGTCGGAGTTCAGAGTTCAACTCCTGCCTCCTCTGTAAGGAGATTGTACGCCCTCCCCTGGGCACATGTAGGTTTCCTCCGGGTACTCTGGTTCCCCCCCACCCCCCACAAGGATGTACTGGTTGGTGGGTTAATTGGTCATTGTAAATTGTTCTGGGATTAGGCCACAGCTAAATCCAGGGGTTGCTGGGCAGTGTGGTGCATTGGGCTGGATTAGCCTGTTCAACAGAATCTCTAAATCAATTAACAGGCCCTTTGGCCCATCTAGGCCATGCTGGACCATTATTCTGCCTAGTGCCGGGCACATGGAGCACACCCCGACATGCCCCCTCCCCTCCATGCACCTATCCAATCTTCTCTCAAATGCTGAGATCAAACTCCCACCCACCACTCCCGCCAGCGGCTCGTTCCACACTCACCACCCTGTGGGTGTTGCCCTCGCGCTCCCTAAAATATCTCACCCTTCACCCTTCACCCATGACTTCTTGTTGTAATCCCACCCACCCTCAGAGGGGAATGCTGTGTGCACTTACCCTATCTATACCCCGTAAGAATTTGCATACCGCTATCAAATCTCCCCTCGTTCTCCTACACTCCGAGGAACAAAGTCCGGACCTACTCGAGTGGACAGCCAGAGACGTTTTCGCAGGGCAGAGATGCCTGATATGGTGGGGCATAATTTTAACATGACTGGGGAGATGTCTTTTAACACTGAGAGTGACAGGTACATGAAACGCACTGTCGGGACCAGTGGTAGAGGCAGATACATGGGGGCATTTAAGGTGCATTAGGTAAATACATTAGGGGCACTTAAGGGACTTCCAGACTTTCATGGGTGATGAAAATTGTGGGGCTCTGCAGGAGAGAAGGGTTAGATTGATCTTGGAGTAGACTGAAAGGTTGGCACAATGTTGTGGGCCAAAGGGCCTGTACTGTGCTTTAATGTTCTGTTCAATCTTCCTCCTATAACTCAGCTCTTCAAGTACTGGCGACATCCTTGTAAATCTTCTCTGTGCTCTGTCAATCCTATTGATATCTGTCCTGCAAGTAGAACATCGAAAACCGACAGCACAATACAGGCCCTTCGGCCCACAAAGCTGTGCCAAACGTGTCCCTACCTTAGAAATTACTAGGGTTAATCTTTCTTTCTGAGCTCCATGTACCTATCCAGGAGTCTCTTAAAAGACCCTATCATATCCGCCCCCACCACTGTCGCCGGCAGCCCATTCCGCACACTCACCACTCTCTGCGTAAAAAATTTACCCGTGACATCTCCTCTGCACCTACTTCCAAGCACCTTAACACTGTACCCTCTCGTGCTAGTCATTTCAGCCCTGGGAAAAAGCCTCTGACTATTCACACGATCCACGCCTCTCATCATCTTGTACACCTCTATCAGGTCACCTCTCACCCTCCGTCACTCCAAGGAGAAAAGGCTGAGTACACTCAAACTATTCTCATGAGGCATGCTCCCCAATCCAGGCAATGTCCTTGTAAATCTCCTCTGCACCCTTTCTGCAGTTTCCACATCCTTCCTGTAGTGAGGCAACCAGTAGGTTATCAAAACCAAACCTCAGAATGGGGAAGGAATGTGAACTAAGTGACTTTGACCCTTGGGGCCAGACGGGGTGGTTTGAGTGTCTCAGGAACTGACATGTACAACAGTCTCTAGAGTTTACAGAAAATGAAAAGCAGAAACATTCAGAGTGGCAGTTCTGTGGGTGAGAATGCCTCGTTAATGAGAGAGGTCAGGGGAGAATGGCCAGACCAGTTCAAACCGACAGGAAGGTGACAGTAATTCAGTGGTGTGCAAACAAGCATCTCTGAATGTTCGGGTATGGCGTTGTGGTGACCTGTGGTCAGTCCGGATGTCCACAGTGAGCACTGATGTGAAGGTGCTGTGACACAGCTGTTCAGTCCTGGTGTGCACAGGCGTGAGTGTGAGCCGGTAAAAACGTGCGTGCGAATATACACCGAGTGGCCACTGTATTAGGGACCTACCTGTATTAGGTACACCTACCCATTACTGCAAATGTCTAATCAGCCAATCAGCCTGAGGCTGTGCTCTCTGCTCTGGCACTACCCCCCTCTGCATGTCCACTCAATGTCTGGTAGGTTTCAATGAGGTTCCCCTCAGCAAGTCCAGGCCCAGAGTCACCAAGCACTGTTAACCCTCTCACTCCTGGATTTCTTCTCATGAACCCCTGGGTCTCCTGCAGGGCGAGCACATTTGTCCTCAGAAAGGGGCCCCACAACTGCTCACGGTATCTGACCAGCGCCTTACAAAACCCACCGTGCTTCTGTCCTGGCCCTCTCCAAATGACCGTAATGTTGCTCTGGCCGTCCTTCCCACTGGGTGGGACGCAGATCACTGAACTCCTGCCCCACTCGGACTCTGGCGGTTCAAGGGAGGGACACGCGATAAACGCTGGTGGTGTCAAGATTCCTGGATGAAGAATTGAGCAAACCTGTGATTGCAAAGACCAGTGGTCAGGCAAGCAACTCATCCATCCCTTTTCCCCGGTTTCAGTCTGTGACCTTCCTTGCTTCGGGACACTTTCCAGGAGATTCACACCGATCGGGATGGGGACTGGGGAGGGGTGGTAACTCTGGTCTCGGGTCTGGATGTGGTGTAGACGCTGTGACTCATTCCCCACCCCACCCCCCAGGAGTGTGAAGCTGGCCTGAACTTCGCCAACGAACAGGAGGCGGACGACTTCCATAGCATCATTCAGGAGAAGATTCGACTCCGGCAAACCCGACACGGTAGGGGAGGGAAAGAGAGGGAGGGCAGGCAGGGATAGGAGGGATTGCAGAGGAAGGAATGGGAAGGAAGCAAGGTGGGGAGGGGAGGTAGAAGAAAAGTAGGGTGATGAGACTGAGGGAGAGGAGGAGGCCAGCAGAGGGTTTGGAGGGGAGGAGGTTGGAGACAGAAAAAAGGGAGGGGAGAGGACAGGGGTAGAGAGGGAGGTGGAGAAAGAGGGGAGGGAGGAAGGGTGAATGGGAAAGAGGGAGAAGATGGGTGAGGGGAGGTGAGAGAGCTGTAGAGGAGGGGGAAGGAGTGAGTGCAGAGGAGGGAGGAAGAGGGAAACAATATAGGGGTGGATGAGCATCCAGAGAGAGATGAGGCCAGATCTTCACCCACACCTCACCAAGTCTTCCCTCCTTTCCTCCTCCACAGAGAAACGGCACCATGGCCCCCCTCCTCCGCCCCAGGTCCCGGAGGGTAAGTATCGCCGGTCAGTCGCCTTCCTCCCGCTGCCCCCCCACCTCAGCAACCTCGAGGCCCCGGGGCCTAGATCTGTATTAGAGCGAGATCTGGGATTGTGAAGCTTCTGAGAGGAGAGGACAGCAACCTACACCCTCCCCTTTCCCATTCGCCGGGCCTACAGGAGGAGGCCGAGACAGGAGCCTGGGCCTCACCTTGTTAGGGAGGTGTAACGAAGTGAGGGGTGAAATGAAGCCTATCACTCCCACGCAGCTCCAACTTGCCATGTGTCCGGAATGGAGAGACAGAGAGAGATGAGCCTCAAAGACGAAGTTGCCTGTAGCCGGACATCCCCATGGACAGCCATCACTCACAAGGGGAGGGGGAGGAGAATGGGTGGAGTGGGGAAGGGGTGAAGGGAGGGAAGCGGCGGAGGGTGAGCAGAGGGGAGGGGATGCAGAGAATAGCAATGAGGGGCCATAATAATCAGACACACTGCACCTCTTGTGTCTATGCAGGCAAGAGACCAACAATGCCTCTCCCCCAGGTCCCAGCGATGGATCACAGTGGTGAGTAGTGGTAGGAAGGCCATTTACTCAATTGTCCTACACCCGTCCCCATCTCCGTGACCACTCACTCCCCTACACCCCTCCCCGTCTCTGTGACCACTCACTCCCCTACACCCGTCCCCATCTCTGTGACCACTCACTCCCCTACACCCGTCCCCATCTCTGTGACCACTCACTCCCCTACACCCCTCCCCATCTCTGTGACCCCCTCCCTCCCCTACACCCGTCCCCATCTCTGTGACCACTCACTCCCCTACACCCCTCCCCATCTCTGTGACCACTCACTCCCCTACACCCGTCCCCATCTCTGTGACCCCCTCACTCCCCTACACCCCTCCCCGTCACCATGACCACTCACTCCCCTACACCCCTCCCCGTCTCTGTGACCACTCACTCCCCTACACCCGTCCCCATCTCTGTGACCCCCTCCCTCCCCTACACCCGTCCCCATCTCTGTGACCACTCACTCCCCTACACCCCTCCCCATCTCTGTGACCACTCACTCCCCTACACCCGTCCCCATCTCTGTGACCACTCACTCCCCTACACCCCTCCCCATCTCTGTGACCACTCACTCCCCTACACCCCTCCCCATCTCTGTGACCACTCACTCCCCTACACCCGTCCCCATCTCTGTGACCACTCACTCCCCTACACCCCTCCCCGTCACCATGACCACTCACTCCCCTACACCCGTCCCCATCTCTGTGACCACTCACTCCCCTACACCCGTCCCCATCTCTGTGACCCCCTCACTCCCCTACACCCCTCCCCGTCACCATGACCACTCACTCCCCTACACCCCTCCCCGTCTCTGTGACCACTCACTCCCCTACACCCGTCCCCATCTCTGTGACCACTCACTCCCCTACACCCCTCCCCATCTCTGTGACCCCCTCCCTCCCCTACACCCGTCCCCGTCTCTGTGACCACTCACTCCCCTACACCCCCTGTCTCTGTGACCCCCTCCCTCCCCTACACCCCTCCCCGTCTCTGTGACCACTCACTCCCCTACACCCCTCCCCGCCTCTGTGACCCCCTCCCTCCCCTACACCCCTCCCCGTCTCTGTGACCCTCCCTCCCCTACACCCCTCCCCATCTCTGTGACCACTCCCTCCCCTACACCCCCTGTCTCTGACCCCTCCCTCCCCTACACCCCTCCCCGTCTCTGTGACCCTCACACCCCTACACCCCCTGTCTCTGTGACCCCTCCCTCCCCTACACCCCTGTCTCTGTGACCCTCCCTCTCCTACACCCCCTGTCTCTGACCCCTCCCTCCCCTACACCCCTCCCCATCTCTGTGACCCTCACTCCCCTACACCTCCTGTCTCTGTGACCCCTCCCTCCCCTACACCTCTCCCCGTCTCTGTGACCCTCCCTCCCCTACACCCCCGTCTCTGTGACCCTCCCTCCCCTACACCCACTGTCTCTGTGACCACTCTCTCCCCTACACCCTCTGTCTCTGACCCCTCCCTCCCCTACACCCCTCCCCGTCTCTGTGACCCTCACTCCCCTACACCTCCTGTCTCTGTGACCCCTCCCTCCCCTACACCTCTCCCCGTCTCTGTGACCCTCCCTCCCCTACACCCCCGTCTCTGTGACCACTCCCTCCCCTACACCCCCTGTCTCTGACCCCTCCCTCCCCTACACCTCTCCCCCGTCTCTGTGACCCTCCCTCCCCTACACCCCCTGTCTCTGTGACCACTCCCTCCCCTACACCCCCGGTCTCTGACCCCTCCCTCCCCTACACCCCCGTCTGTGACCCTCCCTCCCTGTCTCCGTGACCCTCCCTCCCCTACACCCCTGTCTCTGTGACCCCTCCCTCCCCTACACCCCACCCCTGTCTCTGTGACCCTCCCTCCCCTACACCCCCTCCGTGACCCCTCCCTCCCCTACACCCCCTGTCTGTGACCCTCCCTCCGCTACACCCCCTCTCTGACCCCTCCCTCCCCTACCCCCCTCCCCTGTCTCTGTGACCCTCCCTCCCCTACACCCCCTGTCTCTGTGACCCACCCTCCCCTACACCCCTCCCTGTCTCTGTGACCCTCCCTCCCCTACACCCCTCCCCTGTCTCTGTGACCCTCCCTCCCCTACACCCCCTGTCTCCGTGACCCCTACCTCCCCTACACCCCCTTCCTGTGACCCTCCCTCCGCTACACCCCCTGTCTCTGACCCCTCCCTCCCCTACCCCCTCCCCTGTCTCTGTGACCCTCCCTCCCCTACACCCCGTCTCTGTGACCCTCCCTCCCCTACACCCGTCCCCATCTCTGTGACCACTCACTCCCCTACACCCCTCCCCGTCACCATGACCACTCACTCCCCTACACCCGTCCCCATCTCTGTGACCACTCACTCCCCTACACCCCTCCCCATCTCTGTGACCACTCACTCCCCTACACCCCTCCCCATCTCTGTGACCCCCTCACTCCCCTACACCCCTCCCCGTCACCATGACCACTCACTCCCCTACACCCCTCCCCGTCTCTGTGACCACTCACTCCCCTACACCCGTCCCCATCTCTGTGACCACTCACTCCCCTACACCCCTCCCCATCTCTGTGACCCCCTCCCTCCCCTACACCCGTCCCCGTCTCTGTGACCACTCACTCCCCTACACCCCCTGTCTCTGTGACCCCCTCCCTCCCCTACACCCCTCCCCGTCTCTGTGACCACTCACTCCCCTACACCCCTCCCCGCCTCTGTGACCCCCTCCCTCCCCTACACCCCTCCCCGTCTCTGTGACCCTCCCTCCCCTACACCCCTCCCCATCTCTGTGACCACTCCCTCCCCTACACCCCCTGTCTCTGACCCCTCCCTCCCCTACACCCCTCCCCGTCTCTGTGACCCTCACACCCCTACACCCCCTGTCTCTGTGACCCCTCCCTCCCCTACACCCCTGTCTCTGTGACCCTCCCTCTCCTACACCCCCTGTCTCTGACCCCTCCCTCCCCTACACCCCTCCCCATCTCTGTGACCCTCACTCCCCTACACCTCCTGTCTCTGTGACCCCTCCCTCCCCTACACCTCTCCCCGTCTCTGTGACCCTCCCTCCCCTACACCCCCGTCTCTGTGACCCTCCCTCCCCTACACCCACTGTCTCTGTGACCACTCTCTCCCCTACACCCCCTGTCTCTGACCCCTCCCTCCCCTACACCCCTCCCCGTCTCTGTGACCCTCACTCCCCTACACCTCCTGTCTCTGTGACCCCTCCCTCCCCTACACCTCTCCCCGTCTCTGTGACCCTCCCTCCCCTACACCCCCGTCTCTGTGACCACTCCCTCCCCTACACCCCCTGTCTCTGACCCCTCCCTCCCCTACACCTCTCCCCCGTCTCTGTGACCCTCCCTCCCCTACACCCCCTGTCTCTGTGACCACTCCCTCCCCTACACCCCCGGTCTCTGACCCCTCCCTCCCCTACACCTCTCCCTCTGTCTCCGTGACCCTCCCTCCCCTACACCCCCGTCTGTGACCCTCCCTCCCTGTCTCCGTGACCCTCCCTCCCCTACACCCCCTGTCTCTGTGACCCCTCCCTCCCCTACACCCCACCCCTGTCTCTGTGACCCTCCCTCCCCTACACCCCGTCTCCGTGACCCCTCCCTCCCCTACACCCCCTGTCTGTGACCCTCCCTCCCCTACACCCCCTCTCTGACCCCTCCCTCCCCTACCCCCCTCCCCTGTCTCTGTGACCCTCCCTCCCCTACACCCCCTGTCTCTGTGACCCTCCCTCCCCTACACCCCTCCCTGTCTCTGTGACCCTCCCTCCCCTACACCCCTCCCCTGTCTCTGTGACCCTCCCTCCCCTACACCCCCTGTCTCCGTGACCCCTCCCTCCCCTACACCCCCTTCCTGTGACCCTCCCTCCGCTACACCCCCTGTCTCTGACCCCACCCTCCCCTACCCCCTCCCCTGTCTCTGTGACCCTCCCTCCCCTACACCCCGTCTCTGTGACCCTCCCTCCCCTACACCCCCTGTCTCTGTGACCCTCTCTCCCCTACACTCCTCCCTGTCTCTGTGACCCTCCCTCCCCTACACCCCTCCCCTGTCTCTGTGACCCTCCCTCCCCTACACCCCCTGTCTCTGACCCCTCCCTCCCTGTCTCCGTGACCCTCCCTCCCCTACACCCCCTGTCTCCGTGACCCTCCCTCCCCTACACCCCCCTCTGTGACCCCCCTCCCTCCCCTACACCCCCTCTCCGTGACCCTCCCTCCCCTACACCCCCTGTCTCTGACCCCTCCCTCCCCTACACCCCTCCCCATCTCTGTGACCCTCCCTCCCCTACACCCCCTGTCTCTGACCCCTCCCTCCCTGTCTCTGTGACCCTCCCTCCCCTTCACCCGCGTCTCTGACCCCCCCTCCCTCCCTATCTCCGTGACCCTCCCTCCCTGTCCCTGACCCCTCCCTCCCCTACACCCCCTGTCTCTGTGACCCTCCCTCCCTGTCTCCGTGACCCTCCCTCCCCTACACCCCCTCTCTGTGACCCTCCCTCCCCTACACCCCCTGTCTCTGACCCCTCCCTCCCCTACACCCCCTGTCTCTGACCCCTCCCTCCCCTACACCCCCTGTCTCTGTGACCCCTCCCTCCCCTACACCCCCTGTCTCTGACCCCTCCCTCCCCTACACCCCCTGTCTCTGACCCCTCCCTCCCCTACACCCCCTATCTCTGTGACCCTCCCTCCCTGTCTCCGTGACCCTCCCTCCCCTACACCCCCTGTCTCCGTGACCCCTCCCTCCCCTACACCCCCTTCCTGTGACCCTCCCTCCGCTACACCCCCTGTCTCTGACCCCTCCCTCCCCTACACCCCCTTCCTGTGACCCTCCCTCCGCTACACCCCCTGTCTCTGACCCCTCCCTCCCCTACCCCCCTCCCCTGTCTCTGTGACCCTCCCTCCCCTACACCCCGTCTCTGTGACCCTCCCTCCCCTACACCCCCTGTCTCTGTGACCCTCCCTCCCCTACACTCCTCCCTGTCTCTGTGACCCTCCCTCCCCTACACCCCTCCCCTGTCTCTGTGACCCTCCCTCCCCTACACCCCCTGTCTCTGACCCCTCCCTCCCTGTCTCCGTGACCCTCCCTCCCCTACACCCCCTGTCTCCGTGACCCTCCCTCCCCTACACCCCCCTCTGTGACCCCCCTCCCTCCCCTACACCCCCTCTCCGTGACCCTCCCTCCCCTACACCCCCTGTCTCTGACCCCTCCCTCCCCTACACCCCCTGTCTCTCTGACCCCTCCCTCCCCTTCACCCCTGTCTCTGTGACCCCTCCCTCCCCTTCACCCCCATCTCTGTGACCCCTCCCTCCCCTACACCCCCTGTCTCTGACCCCTCCCTCCCCTACACCCCCTGTCTCTGACCCCTCCCTCCCCTACACCCCCTGTCTCTCTGACCCCTCCCTCCCCTTCACCCCCGTCTCTGTGACCCTCCCTCCCCTACACCCCTGTCTCTGTGACCCCTCCCTCCCCTTCACCCCCATCTCTGTGACCCCCCTCCCTCCCTGTCTCCGTGACCCTCCCCGGCTGCCAGTGTTGCTCACTCTGGTCCGGTCCGGTCCGGCCCTCCAGGCTCCGAGCTCCAGTCTGCCCCGACCTCTGGCTCGCTGCTGATGCCCACCATGCCGATCCAGAATCCGGATATCACCTCATACCGGTACCGGGGCTTACCGGCCTCTGCGCCCGTGGACAAGAAGAAGGCCAAAGGGAAGGGCAAGAAGAAGATGACCAAGGCCGACATCGGGGCGCCTTGCAACTTCCAGTGAGTGTCAGGGGTCGGGGGTCGGGGGCCGGGTCCCGCTCTGGCTGGGCTGGGGACCGCGATCCTTAGTCCAGGTCAGTTGTCGGTGGCCGTGGGTCGGCGGGTCGGGGGTCCAAGGTCGGCGGGGGCCGCGGTTGGGGATCATGGGTCTGCCCTGGGTGTGGGGCCGGTGGTCTGCCACCTGTATCGGGTGCGAGGGTTCGCGGGTCTGGGGTCGATGATCCAAGGTCAGGGGGCACTGGGATCAGTTATCTGAAGGACGGAGAGGGATTCTGGAGGGTCAAATTCAATGGCTGTCCTTCTCTCACCCACCCCTGCCACATCCCCGTCCCCTTTAACTGGCATAATCCCAACCCATCCCTTTAATTTGTGGCGCCCATCCCTTTAACTCACTGTACCTCAACCCTGTAATTGGGCATCCACCACTCCACTGGTACTGATTCACACTAAATGCCCTCTTTGAGGTCCCGAGTGAGTAAATGTACCCCGTTTCCTTTCCAGGCACGTTGGACATGTGGGATGGGACCCCAACAGAGGATTTAATGTAAGTGGCTCCCCACCTTCCCGACCAGCTCCGAATTACAATCATCGTACCTCCTGGTCTGGGAGGGGGGTATCATGGGAGGATATCACGGAGACAAAGATTGATGTGGGGGAGGGAGGGGCTCACTGAGACAGGGTGGGGTGTTGGGGAGGAAGGGGTAAGAGATGGGAGGGGTGCAGTGGAGGGAGGGGTTCACAGTTGGGGAGGGGTGTGGGGGAGGGAGGGGGTCACAGAGAGGGTAGAGTGAGGGAAGCTGAGAGGTGGGGAGGGTGTAGAGGAGGGAGAGGGTCATAGAGATGGGATTTGTGAAGGGGAGGGAAGGGGGTCACAGAGACAGGGAGGGGTGTAGGGGGAAGGGGTCACAGAGACAGAGAGGGGTGTAGGGGGAAGGGGTCACGGAGATTGGGAGGGGTGTAGGGGGAAGGGGTCAGAGACAGGGAGGGGTGTAGGGGGAAGGGGTCACAGAGACAGAGAGGGGTGTAGGGGGAAGGGGTCACGGAGATTGGGAGGGGTTTAGGGGGAAGGGGTCACAGAGACGGAGTGGTGTAGGGGGAAAGGGTCAGGAGATTGGGAGGGGTGTAGGGGAAGGGGTCACAGAGACGGGGAGGGGTGTAGGGCGAAGGGGTCAGAGACGGGGAGGGGTGTGGGGGGAAGGGGTCACAGAAGGGGAGGGGTGTAGGGCGAAGGGGTCAGAGAGACAGGGAGTGGTGTAGGGGGGAAGAGGTCACAGAGACTGGGAGGGGTGTAGGGGGAAGGGGTCAGAGACGGGGAGGGGTGTAGGGCGAAGGGGTCAGAGACGGGGAGGGGTGTGGGGGGAAGGGGTCACAGAAGGGGAGGGGTGTAGGGCGAAGGGGTCAGAGAGACAGGGAGTGGTGTAGGGGGGAAGAGGTCACAGAGACTGGGAGGGGTGTAGGAGGAAGGGGTCACAGAGATGGGGAGTGGTGTAGGGGGGAAGGGGTCACAGAGACGTGGAGTGGTGTAGGGGAAGGGGTCACAGAGACGGGGAGGGAAGGGGTCACAGAGACTGGGAGGGGTGTAGGGGGAAGGGGTCACAGAGACGGGGAGGGGTGTAGGGCGAAGGGGTCAGAGACGGGGAGGGGTGTGGGGGGAAGGGGTCACAGAAGGGGAGGGGTGTAGGGCGAAGGGGTCAGAGAGACAGGGAGTGGTGTAGGGGGGAAGAGGTCACAGAGACTGGGAGGGGTGTAGGAGGAAGGGGTCATAGAGATGGGGAGTGGTGTAGGGGGGAAGGGGTCACAGAGACGTGGAGTGGTGTAGGGGAAGGGGTCACAGAGACGGGGAGGGAAGGGGTCACAGAGACGTGGAGTGGTGTAGGGGAAGGGGTCACAGAGACGGGGAGGGGGTGTAGGGGGATGGGGTCACGGAGATTGGGCAGGGTGTAGGGGGAAGGGGTCACAGAGACGGGGAGGGGTGTAGGGGGAAGGGGTCACAGAGACAGGGAGGGAAGGGGTCACAGAGACGTGGAGTGGTGTAGGGGGAAGGGGTCACAGAGACAGGAGGGAAGGGGGTCACAGAGACCGTGGAGTGGTGTAGGGGGAAGGGGTCACAGAGATTGGGCAGGGTGTAGGGGGAAGGGGTCACAGAGACGGGGAGGGGTGTAGGGGGAAAGGGTCACGGAGATTGGGAGTGGTGTAGGGGGAAGGGGTCACGGAGACGGGGAGGGAAGGGGTCACAGAGACGTGGAGTGGTGTAGGGGGAAGGGGTCACAGAGACGGGGAGGGTCTCACTGCTCGGAATTGCCGCAGGTTAACGAGATGGATCCGGACCTGCGGAACCTTTTCCAAAAGGCTGGTATCAGCGAGGATCAGATGACGGATGTCGAGACCTCGAAGGTGCTGTACGACTTCATCGAGCGGCAGGGCGGCCTGGAGGTGTGAAAAAGGAGATGGCAGAGACAAGGTGACGGGCGAGGGTTGTGTGGCCTGGGTGTGGGTCGGTGTGACTCTCACAATGTCGTGCCACTGCTGTCCATGAGGGTGGGGGGGTCGGCCCTGGTTCACTGTGTGGGTGGGGGGTCGCCCTGGTTCACGGTGTGGGGGGGGGGTCGGCCCTGGTTCACTGTGTGTGGGTGGGGGTCGGCCCTGGTTCAGTGTGTGTGTATGGGGGGGGGGGTCGGCCCCTGGTACACTGTGTGGGTGGGGGGTCGGCCCTGGTTCACTGTGTGTGGGTGGGGGTCGGCCCTGGTTCACTGTGTGGGTGGGGGGTCGGCCCTGGTTCACTGTGTGTGGGTGGGGGTTGGCCCTGGTTCACTGTGTGGGTGGGGGGGGGGGTCGGCCCTGGTTCACTGTGTGTGTGGGGGGGTTGGCCCTGGTTCACTGTGTGTGTGGGGGGTCGGCCCTGGTTCACTGTGTGTGGGTGGGGGGTCGGCCCTGGTTCACTGTGTGGGTGGGGGGTCGGCCTGGTTCACTGGTGTGTGGGTGGGGGGTCGGCCCTGGTTCACTGTGTGTGGGTGGGGGGTCGGCCCCTGGTTCACTGTGTGTGGGGGGGGGTTGGCCCTGGTTCACTGTGTGTGGGTGGGGGGTCCGGCCCTGGTTCACTGTGTGGGTGGGGGGTCGGCCCTGGTTCACTGTGTGTGGGTGGGGGGTTGGCCCTGGTTCACTGTGTGTGGGTGGGGGGTCGGCCCTGGTTCAGTGTGTGTGTATGGGGGGGGGGTCGGCCCTGGTTCACTGTGTGGGTGGGGGGTTGGCCCTGGTTCACTGTGTGTGGGAGGGGTCGGCCCTGGTTCACTGTGTGGGTGGGGGGGGGTCGGCCCTGCTTCACTGTGTGGGTGGGGGGGGGGGTCGGCCCTGGTTCACTGTGTGTGGGGGGGGTCGGCCCTGGTTCACTGTGTGGGTGGGGGGTCGGCCCTGGTTCACTGTGTGTGGGTGGGGGGTTGGCCCTGGTTCACTGTGTGTGGGTGGGGGGTCGGCCCTGGTTCAGTGTGTGTGTATGGGGGGGGGGTCGGCCCTGGTTCACTGTGTGGGTGGGGGGTTGGCCCTGGTTCACTGTTTTGTGGGAGGGGTCGGCCCTGGTTCACTGTGTGGGTGGGGGGGGGTAGGCCCTGCTTCACTGTGTGGGTGGGGGGGGGGGTCGGCCCTGGTTCACTGTGTGTGGGGGGGGTCGGCCCTGGTTCACTGTGTGGTGGGAGGGGGTCGGCCCTGGTTCACTGTGTGGTGGGGGGTCGGCCCTGGTTCACTGTGTGTGGGTGGGGGGTTGGCCCTGGTTCACTGTGTGTGGGTGGGGGGTCGGCCCTGGTTCAGTGTGTGTGTATGGGGGGGGGGTCGGCCCTGGTTCACTGTGTGGGTGGGGGGTTGGCCCTGGTTCACTGTGTGTGGGAGGGGTCGGCCCTGGTTCACTGTGTGGGTGGGGGGGGGGTCGGCCCTGCTTCACTGTGTGGGTGGGGGGGGGGTCGGCCCTGGTTCACTGTGTGTGGGGGGGGTCGGCCCTGGTTCACTGTGTGGTGGGAGGGGGTCGGCCCTGGTTCACTGTGTGGTGGGGGGTCGGCCCTGGTTCACTGTGTGTGGGTGGGGGGTCAGCCCTGGTTCACTGTGTGTGGGGGGGGGGTCGGCCCTGGTTCACTGTGTGTGGGGGGGGTCGGCCCTGGTTCACTGTGTGTGGGAGGGGTCGGCCCTGGTTCACTGTGTGGTGGGAGGGGGTCGGCCCTGGTTCACTGTGTGGGGGGGGGGTCGGCCCTGGTTCACTGTGTGGGGGGGGGGTCGGCCCTGGTTCACTGTGTGTGGGTGGGGGGTCGGCCCTGGTTCACTGTGTGTGGGGGGGGGGTTGGCCCTGGTTCACTGTGTGTGGGTGGGGGGTCGGCCCTGGTTCAGTGTGTGTGTATGGGGGGGGGGGTCGGCCCTGGTTCACTGTGTGGGTGGGGGGTTGGCCCTGGTTCACTGTGTGTGGGAGGGGTCGGCCCTGGTTCACTGTGTGGGTGGGGGGGGGGGTCGGCCCTGCTTCACTGTGTGGGTGGGGGGGGGGTCGGCCCTGGTTCACTGTGTGTGGGGGGGGTCGGCCCTGGTTCACTGTGTGGTGGGAGGGGGTCGGCCCTGGTTCACTGTGTGGTGGGGGGTCGGCCCTGGTTCACTGTGTGTGGGTGGGGGGTCAGCCCTGGTTCACTGTGTGTGGGGGGGGGTCGGCCCTGGTTCACTGTGTGTGGGGGGGGTCGGCCCTGGTTCACTGTGTGTGGGGGGGGTCGGCCCTGGTTCACTGTGTGGTGGGAGGGGGTCGGCCCTGGTTCACTGTGTGGGGGGGGGGTCGGCCCTGGTTCACGGTGTGGGTGGTGGTGGGGGGGGCTACAGACGTTTAGCAACACGGGTGCAATTACCCTGAAGAGCATGAGCACTCTATTTGCCACCTCCCGCAGGATTAGCTCCCCCCTGTACCTAATGAAGTGGCCACTGGGTGTATGTCCGTGGTTTTCCGCTGCTGTCCCATTCTGCCCACCTGTTGCTCTTCTGCACAGCACCGTGGTAACGTGGATATTCCGGTTCCTGTCAGCCCGGTCCGTTCTCCGACCTGCGCGTTCACGCTCAGGACTGCTGCTCGCTGGGGGGGGGGGGGGGGGTGGCGGGTTGTTTGCACCGTTCTCTGTGTGTGAAAGCACCAGGAGGTGGCCGCTGATGTGTGTGTTCAGGGGCAGATGTGGTGATGTGGACACTACATGTGTGGTTGTTTAGTATACAGCTGTTCAGGTATGGCGTTGTGGTGACCTGTGGTCAGTCCGGATGTCCACAGTGAGCACTGATGTGAAGGTGCTGTGACACAGCTGTTCAGTCCTGGTGTGCACAGGCGTGAGTGTGAGCCGGTAAAAACATGAGTGTGAATATACACCGAGTGGCCACTGTATTAGGGACCTACCTGTATTAGGTACACCTACCCATTACTGCAAGTGTCTAATCAGCCAATCATGTGGCTGCAACTCAATGTAAAAGCATGCAGACACGGTCAGGAGGTTCAGTTGTTGTTCAGACCAAACATCAGAACGGGGAAGAAATGTGACATTGAGTGACTTTGACTGGGAATGATTGCTGGTGCCAGACGGGGTGGTTTGAGTATCTCAGGGACTGCGGATCTCCTGGGATTTCCACACACAACAGTCTCAGGCGTTGGCAGAGAACAAAAGTGGAGCGGCAGTTCTGTGGGTGAAAACCGGCTGTTAATGAGAGAGGTCAGAGGAGAGTGACCAGGCTGCTTCAAACTGACAGGCAGGTGACAGTAACTCAAATAAACACGGGTTACAGCAGCGGTGCGCAGAAGAACCTTGAATTGGATGGGTTACTGCAGAAGAAGACCACGAGTTTACACTCGGTAACCATCAATGTCCCCCGTCCTCCAAGGAATTTAAACTGCACACAGAAGGTCGTCACTCTCTACCTCGCTGGCGTGTTGAGAATATTTCACGATCGTCCACGATCACGTTTCCTATTCCGGTGTCTGGTGCGGACAGAGCCAACAACGTGGAGGCTTTAGAACTAGTTTGATGATACCGTTGTTATTGAGATCCGGAGAAGGGCGTGGAGGGCTGAAGGACTGCAGTTCATTTAAGGCCGAATGTAGAAATTGTTCCACCGAAAGCTCATGGGGTCAGGGGAGTGCAGGTTCGAGAAATATTAACTCACACACACACTGGAGTTACCTGTCTGTGTTGCCGCGATGCCAAGGTTGCTGGAGAATTTGCAAGCGGGAAGAAGTTGGAAACTTGACGCTTCAGGGCGTCACTTCGCAAGCAAATCGCAAATCGAAGCTCCAGCGGGAAACCCCCTCATTGCCCGTTCTGCAGATGAACGAGAGCGGAAACAGAACAAACCCAGAGGAGATCGAAGTTCTCCCGGGTTTGCCAGCCGTTAAAATGAATATTTCTGTCTATAATACTCAGCGCCCACGTGCTGTTGTCATGGGGCACACTGGGCAGTACAAGTTGGAGGGAACATTGCTGGCCGCTCGCAGCAAGCGGAACTGATGAAAGGCCATGGAGGGAATGTGAAAACGTGAGGCGCAGCGGGAGGCTGAGGGTTCAAATCTAGAGATCAGAGGTTTAAGATGAGAGAGGGGAGAACCTGGGACGAGCGGAGGCAGGAAGGGGCGGTATTTACGGAGGAAAGTCTGGCAGGGGCTGGAAACTCTCTGCGAGGGCGCGGAAGCCCGGAATGGGGGTCGGAGACGGACAGTGCGGCACAGTTGAGCCCCAGTGCTGATGCGCTGGGCGAGGTGAAGCAGCTGTGGCCAGTACAGATGTGCATGGTGAAAATGTGTCGGGTTTCAGAAATGCATTTGATCAGGGGATATAGCCGTGAATGAGACAGGTGCATGTCCTGGGGCAGATCTGTGCCTCGACAGATGTGACCCTCGCAGTCGCCCGCTGCGCCAGATGTTTTGCCTAAGATGATCCCACTAACGAAATCTTTTTCTCTCATTCTTCCCTCAAATCTAGATATGGCTCCGCCCCCACCAACTCGCTCTGGACCCCTGCCCCCTGTCCCACCTCCGTCCAGCCGGGCGAGGCAGGGTCCCCTCCCGCCTCTGCCTTCAACGGCCGCGCCCCAAGCCCCCTCCCCGGGCCGCGGGCCGCTCCCTCCACCACCCCAGAGGGGACCGCCACAGAGGTCCGCCCCGCCGCCCTTCAACCGCTCCACCGGCCCCCCTCCCCCTCCCCCTCCTGCCCCGGTGTCGGTGGGTGGCCCTGCACCGCCCCCGCCCCCGCCGCCGCCCCCACCCCCGCCCCCACCCCCGGCCTCCTCGGGACCCGCTCCTCCCCCGCTCCCGGCAGGGGGCGCACGGAAACCGGACTTGTCCGGCTCCGGAGGCCGGGGGGCTCTGCTGGACCAAATCCGCAGCGGCATCCAGCTCAAGACGGTGAGTGCCTTCCGTCCAGTAACCGAGAGGAGGGTGGGGAACGCGGGGAGGGAAACGCTCTGGGGGGGGGTGGGTTTACTGGGAGATCAGATAGCGGGGGGCGGGGCGTGGGTCGGATTATCTGGCATTCCTCACGATCGGAATGTGGTATCTCGCAAGGATATATAGAAACGGAAACTGCACAGTGCTCCCGGTGCGGGTCCGACCCGGGGATAAGGAGACGTGGGCTGTGTATGGTGCTCGCGGTGTGAGTCCGACCCGGGGATACGGAGACGGGGGCTGTCTATGGTGCTCCCGGTGTGGGTCCGACCCGGGGATACGGAGACGGGGGCTGTGTATGGTGCACCCGGTGTGGGTCCGACCCGGGGATACGGAGACGGGGGCTGTGTATGGTGCTCCCGGTGTGGGTCCGACCCGGGGATACGGAGACGGGGGCTGTGTATGGTGCTCCCGGTGTGGGTCCGACCCGGGGATACGGAGACGGGGGCTGTGTATGGTGCTCCCGGTGTGGGTCCGACCCGGGGATACGGAGACGGGGGCTGTGCATGGTGCTCGCGGTGTGGGTCCGACCCGGGGATACGGAGACGGGGGCTGTGTATGGTGCTCCCGGTGTGGATCCGACCCGGGGATACGGAGACGGGGGCTGTGTATGGTGCTCCTGGTGTGGGTCCGACCCGGGGATACGGAGACGGGGGCTGTGCATGGTGCTCGCGGTGTGGGTCCGACCCGGGGATACGGAGACGGGGGCTGTGTATGGTGCTCCCGGTGTGGGTCCGACCCGGGGATACGGAGACGGGGGCTGTGCATGGTGCTCCCGGTGTGGGTCCGACCCGGGGATACGGAGACGGGGGCTGTGTATGGTGCTCCCGGTGTGGGTCCGACCCGGGGATACGGAGACGGGGGCTGTGCATGGTGCTCCCGGTGTGGGTCCGACCCGGGGATACGGAGACGGGGGCTGTGCATGGTGCTCCCGGTGCGGGTCTGACACAGCGAAACGGAGACGGAAATATGACATTCGGCCCATCGTCTATTCCCGCACCAGTGCTGCTCCCTCTCCTGCCTTGTTCCTGAAATCTTTGATATCCTCGCCAATTAGTAACCTATCAACCTCCGCTTTAAATATACCCAATGACTTGGCTTCCACAGCCGGCTGTGGCAATGAATTCCACAGATTCACCTCCCTCTGGCTAAAGAATTTTCTCCTTATCTCTGTTCTAAATGGCATCCATCTATTCTGAGGTTGTGTCCTCTGGTCCGAGGCTCCCCCACATCCTCTTCATATCCACTCTATCTAGGCCATTCAATATCTGACATGTTTCAATGAGATCTCCCCTCTAAACTCCAGCAAAGGCAGACCCACACCCATCGAATAATCGTTTCATCCCTGGCCTCACTGACAAACCTCCTCTGGACCCTATCCCATGCCAGCACATCTTTTCTTCGACAAGGGCTCCCAAACTGCTCACGGTACTCTGACCAACGTGATCAGCGTCACGTCTGTGTTTTTTAAAAATATATTCCTCACCGTCGACTCAACCCGCATATCGACCTTTAGAGAATCCAGCACGAGGATTCCCTCCGCACCTCCGGTTTTTGAATTTTCTCCCCGTTTAGCAAGTAGTCTACGCTTTTACTTATTCTACCAAAGTGCATGAGCCGACACTGCCACTTCTGAGCCGATTCTCCTACTCTGTCTAAATCCTACTGCAGACTCCCCGCCTTCTCAAAACTACCTATCTTCGTATCGCGCACTAACTCAGCCGGAAAGCCATCAATTTCTTCATCCAAACCATCGTGAAAAGCAGCAGTTTCCACACTGCCCCGTGCTGACGACCAATCAGAGAAGGGTCTCTTTATTCCCTCCTGCCAATCAGCCAGTGATCATCTGTGGCAGCATCTTTCCTGTACTGCCACGGACTCTTGTTAAACAGCTTCTTGTCAAAGGCCTTCTGAAAATCCAAGTACACAACATCCACTGACTTTCCTGCCTGGTATTTCCTCAAAGAATTCCAACAGATTTGTCAGCCAGTATTTCCCCTTAAGGAAACCATGCTGACTTTGGCCTATTTTGTCACGTGCCTCAAGGTACCACAAAACCTCATCCTTAACAATCGACTCCAACATCTTCCCAGCCACTGGGGTCAGGCTGACTGGCCTACAATTTCCTGCCTTTTGTCTCCCTCCCTGTTTTTTTAAGGAGTGGAATGACATTTACAATTTTCCAGTCCTCTGGAACCACTCCAGAATCTAGTGATTTGAGAAGGTTTATTACTAGTGTGTCCAGAATCTCTTCAGCTGCCTCTTTGAGAACCCCTGTGTGTGGCGCATCTGGTCCAGGTGACACACCCGAAGTTCTGGCATACTGCAGGAGTCTTCTACAGTGAAGACAAACACAAAATCCTTATTGTGTTCGTTCACCGTTTCTTTCTATCTCTACTGTCATTTTCCAGTGGTTTAACTTCCATTCTCACCTTTTTTAAAACAAAACATATCTGATGTATCCCCTGATAATATTGTCTAGCTTACCTTCATATTTCATCTTGTTCCTCCTTATTGCTTTTTCAATTGCCTTCTGCTGGTTTTTAAAAGCTTCCCAATTCTCTACCTTCCCACTAATTTTCACTATATCGTATGCCCTCTCATTTGCTTTTATGCTGTCTTTGTCTTCCCTTGTCGGCCACTTTGGCTCATCCTCTCTTTAGAATTCTTCTTTGGGATGTAGTTATCCTCCGCTTTCTGAATTGCTCCCAGAAACTCCAGCCATTGCTGCTCTGCCGTCATCCCTGCTAGTGGCCCCTTCCAATCAACTTCGGCCAGTTCCTTCCTCATGTCTTTGTAATTCCCTTTGCCCCGCTGTCATACTGATACGTCTCCCTCTCAAATTGTATGGTGAATTCTATCATATTATGGTCACTGCCTCCCAAAGATTCCTTTACCTTCAAGCTCCCTAATTACGTAATACCCAATCCACAATTGCCTTTTCCCTAGTGGGTTCTAAAAAGCCATCTCATAGGCATCCTACAGATTCCCTCTCTTGGGATCCAACACCAACCTGATTTTCCCAATCCACATGCATATTGGCATCCTCCATTAAAGATTGTAACATTGCCCTTTTGAAATGTTCTTCTATTCCCCATTACACTTTGTACCCTTACATTTTGGCTACTGTTTGGAGGCCCGTATACAACTCCCATCAGGGTATGTGTCCTTGGAGCTTTTTAAAAACTCTACCCACAAGGATTCTACATCTTCTGATCCTATGCCACCTCTTTCTAAGGATTTAATTTCATTTTTTACCAGCAGAGCCACGCCAGCCCCTCTACCTACCTGCCTGCCCTTTCCATTGCCCAATGTGTAACCTTGGACATGAAGCTCCCAACAATGTTTGGTTTCAGCTACGACTCTGCCGTACCCACCAGTCTCCAACTGAGCTACAAGATTATCGACCTTCCACTGTGTGTGTGTTCAGATAAAGCATTCAGTCCTGTATTCATCACCCTCTTCAGTTTTGTCCCCGTGACCAGCAGTGAAATTCTTATCCCTTTTGAAAATTTTTGTCTTTTTATTTATTCTGCAGGCTTCCCTGCACTCTCCTTCCCTTTTACTTCATCCTCACTTTCCAAACTGTTGAACTATTTAACTTTTAAGACAAGCTCAACCCATCCCACTGACAGCAATTTTGCCCCATCAACTGCCCGTGCTTCCTCACAGACTCACCACACCCCACATCTACCTCGAAACCAATTCCCCATCATCCTCCCTATCACTCTGGTTCCCAACCCCCTGAACAGCTCCTGCAAACTGCCCGAAGGGTACCGATCCCCTCACCCGGGTTCAACCCGCCCCTTTCGTACATGTCATACCCTCCCCACAAGGGATCCCAGTGATCCAGAAATCTGAAACCCTGCCCCCCATATCAATTCTTCAGCGACACGTCCATCCGCCACATCATCCTATTCTCACCCTCAATAGCGCCTGGTAGTCCACAGATTCCTGCTTTACAGCTTTCTGCCTGTCTCCCTAACATCCACCTTCAGGCCCTTTGCTTTTCTACCTGTGCCATAGGTGCCAATATGTACCAAAACCTCCAGCTGCTCATCCTTCCTCTTCAGAATGCCTTGGACCCAATCGGAGATGTCCCTGTCCCTGGCATCTGGGAGGCAAAATACCATCCGGGTATCTCGTGTCCATAGAATACCCAGTCTGCTCCTCACACTATGGAATCCCCTCGCAGTTCTGCATTTCTCTTCCCCCCCACCCCCCCCACTTCCCTTCTGAGCCACAGGGACAGACTCATTTCCAGAGAACCATCTCGCAGTGGCTTCCCCTTGGTCGTCGTCCCGCCCACTTGTAAATTTCTAATTGAGGGGTACAGCCACAGGGGTACTCTGCCTCTCCTAACAATCTACCTCCTCATTCTCCCCCGTGAGCCGAAGGTCATCAAGCTGCAGCTCCAGTTCCTTGACGTGGTTTTTAAGGAGCTCTTTGTGCAGATGTAGTCATCAGGGAGACTGGGGATCTCGCACACTGCCAACCCCTCACTGCACTCGGAGAGGGACTTACCATGGAGCCCATGCCTGGGACTTACCCTCCGGGAAGTCCCAAAAGGCCCCGCATTTCAGGAACTGTGCGCAGTGCTCCTGGTGCCCCAGAGATATGGAGGAAGGAACCATGCACACACTGTGACCCAGCAATATGGGAACTGTGCACGGTGCTCCCAGTGTGGGTCTGACCCAGGGATACAGAGATGGGAGCTGTGCACGGTGCCCCCGGTGTGGGTCTGACCCAGGGATACGGAGATGGGAACTGTGCACGGTGCCCCCGGTGTGGGTCTGACCCAGGGATACGGAGATGGGAACTGTGCACAGTGCTCCCGGTGTGGGTCTGACCCAGGGATACGGAGACGGGAACTGTGCATGGTGTTCCCAGTGTGGGTCTGACCCAGGGACACAGAGATGGGAACTGTACACGGTGCTCCCGGTGTGGGTCTGACCCAGGGATATGGAGATGGGAACTGTGCACGGTGATCCCGGTGTGGGTCTGACCCAGGGATACGGAGATGGGAACTGTGCACAGTGCTCCCGGTGTGGGTCTGACCCAGGGATACGGAGACGGGAACTGTGCATGGTGTTCCCAGTGTGGGTCTGACCCAGGGATACAGAGATGGGAACTGTACACGGTGCTCCCGGTGTGGGTCTGACCCAGGGATACGGAGATGGGAACTGTGCACGGTGATCCCGGTGTGGGTCTGACCCAGGGTTGAGATGGGAACTGTGCACGGTGTTCCCAGTGTGGGTCTGACCCAGGGATACGGAGATGGGAACTGTACACGGTGCTCCCGGTGTGGGTCTGACCCAGGGATATGGAGATGGGAACTGTACACGGTGCTCCCGGTGTGGGTTTGACCCAGGGATACGGAGATGGGAACTGTGCACGGTGCTCCCGGTGTGGGTCTGACCCAGGGATACAGAGACGGGAACTGTACACGGTGCTCCCGGTGTGGGTCTGACCCAGGGATATGGAGATGGGAATGTACACTGTGCTCCCAGTGTGGGTCTGACCCAGGGATACGGAGACGGGAACTGTGCATGGTGTTCCCAGTGTGGGTCTGACCCAGGGACACAGAGATGGGAACTGTACACGGTGCTCCCGGTGTGGGTCTGACCCAGGGATATGGAGATGGGAACTGTGCACGGTGATCCCGGTGTGGGTCTGACCCAGGGATACGGAGATGGGAACTGTGCACAGTGCTCCCGGTGTGGGTCTGACCCAGGGATACGGAGACGGGAACTGTGCATGGTGTTCCCAGTGTGGGTCTGACCCAGGGATACAGAGATGGGAACTGTACACGGTGCTCCCGGTGTGGGTCTGACCCAGGGATACGGAGATGGGAACTGTGCACGGTGATCCCGGTGTGGGTCTGACCCAGGGTTGAGATGGGAACTGTGCACGGTGTTCCCAGTGTGGGTCTGACCCAGGGATACGGAGATGGGAACTGTACACGGTGCTCCCGGTGTGGGTCTGACCCAGGGATATGGAGATGGGAACTGTACACGGTGCTCCCGGTGTGGGTTTGACCCAGGGATACGGAGATGGGAACTGTGCACGGTGCTCCCGGTGTGGGTCTGACCCAGGGATACAGAGACGGGAACTGTACACGGTGCTCCCGGTGTGGGTCTGACCCAGGGATATGGAGATGGGAATGTACACTGTGCTCCCAGTGTGGGTCTGACCCAGGGATACGGAGATGGGAACTGTACACGGTTGTCCCGGTGTGGGTCTGACCCAGGGATACGGAGATGGGAACTGTACACGGTGCTCCCGGTGTGAGTCTGACCCAGGGATATGGAGATGGGATCTGTGCACGGTGCTCCCGGTGTGGGAGCGGTCGGGGTCACACCACACTCACTGACCCACAGTGGTTGGGGTCACACCACACTCACTGACCCACAGTGGTTGGGGTCTCACCACACTCACTGACCCACAGCGGTCGGGGTCACACCACACTCACTGACCCACAGTGGTTGGGGTCACACCACACTCACTGACCCACAGCGGTCGGGGTCACACCACACTCACTGACCCACAGTGGTCGGGGTCTCACCACACTCACTGACCCACAGCGGTTGGGGTCACATCACATTCACTGACCCACAGTGGTCGGGGTCTCACCACACTCACTGACCCACAGCGGTTGGGGTCACATCACATTCACTGACCCACAGTGGTCGGGGTCTCACCACACTCACTGACCCACAGCGGTTGGGGTCACATCACACTCACTGACCCACAGTGGTCGGGGTCTCACCACACTCACTGACCCACAGCGGTTGGGGTCACATCACATTCACTGACCCACAGCGGTCGGGGTCACACCACAGACACTGACCCACAGTGGTCGGGGTCACACCACAGTCACTGACCCACAGTGGTCGGGGTCTCACCACACTCACTGACCCACAGCGGTCGGGGTTAATGTAGGGGTCACACCACACTCACTGACCCACAGTGGTCGGGGTCTCACCACACTCACTGCCGCCTCTCTCTTCAGGTGACTGACACACCAGAGCCGGCGCAGGCCCAGGAACAGGACGGAGAGGGTTTAGTCGGAGCCCTGATCATGGTGATGAAGCAGAGGAGCAAAGTGATCCACTCATCCGGTACGTCACAGTGCCTCCGGGAGGGAGCAAAGGAGGCGCAATGAGGAGGGAGTGGTTGGCATTGAGGGAAAGCCCTGAGAGGGTTGGTAAAGGAGTGATACAAGGGACAGACGCCATCATGGGCGATCAGAAGGGGTGGGGGGGGGCGCGCACCGAGATGTGGCGGCGCCCTACCGCGTGGGATCTTCCTGTGACCCCAAGAGAGGCGGAATGCTCTTCCCTCACTGCCCCTTCGAAGGGCTCAGACTGTTCAGAGCGGGGTGGGTTCGTGCAATTCTGCGGGGAAGTTGACCCTAATGCTCCAAGCTCAGCCCCAACGTCATCATGTGGAACTTCAGTGTAATGTCTGAACTCCGGAGTTTGATGCCAGTGCACAAAACATTTCCAACTCTTCCTCATGTGGGCAGCAGGGATTACTCTGAGGGCTTGTGGGCAGTGTTCAGCTGACGATGCCCCCTTCCCCCTCCAGCACTCACTGCCCTCAGAGGGAGTGTGAGTCTGTGTGTGTAACCCCGGGGTGAGAAGCGTCACTGTGGGGAATGACGAACAGCCGTCACCAGCAACCCCACCCAACCGTCACAAATCGACATATTGCCTTTCTTCCACAGACGAAGGAGACGACGATGCAGGAGATGACGAGTTTGAGGACGACTGGGATGATTAACTGGTTTCGCAGGGACCAGTGGATCTACGCAAAGCACCAGCACTCTCCCAACAATTCTCAAATCGCACTGCACGGTCATCTTAATGTGAGGGCATGTGTGGCATTGATCAGAGTGGTTGCTGGGTGCATCATCTAATGCCGTGAAGCTCCCGCCACACCGTCCCATCACACACTCCCGGGGTCAGACACAGAGTGAAGCTCCCTCCACACCTTCCCATCACACACTCCCGGGGTCAGACACAGAGTGAATCTCCCTCCACACCGTCCCATCACACACTCCCGGGGTCAGACACAGAGTGAATCTCCCTCCACACCGTCCCATCACACACTCCCAGGGTCAGACACAGAGTGAAGCTCCCTCCACACCGTTCCATCACACGCTCCCGGGGTCAGACACAGGGTGAAGCTCCCTCCACCCCGTCCCATCACACACTCCCGGGATCAGACACAGAGTGAAACCCCCTCCACCCCGTCCCATTACACACTCCCGGGGTCAGACACAGAGTGAAAACCCCTCCACCCCGTCCCATTACACACTCCTGGGGTCAGGCACAGAGTGAAACTCCCTCCACACCGTCCCATCACACATTCCCGGGGTCAAACACAGAGTGAAGCTCCCTCCACACCATCCCATCACACACTCCCGGGGTCAGACACAGGGTGAAGCTCCCTCCACCCCGTCCCATCACACACTCCCGGGATCAGACACAGAGTGAAACCCCTTCCACCCCGTCCCATTACACACTCCCGGGGTCAGACACAGAGTGCAACTCTCTTGCCACGACCGCCTGCAGTCGATGCTCTCTCTCTGACCAAGCCAACCCTGCAGCATTTTCCTCTGCCTGCACCAACAATGCAGCCTCCTTGAAGGCTTTGCCAGCCTCTGGTGCCACTAACTGCTCCAAATGCAGTGCCTGTTCCTTTACTAGAATATCCAATAAAAGTTTTCTACTGGTGCAAGGAGTATCTTGTTGTTTGCTTGCATCATGCAGGGAAATGTGTGTCTGTGTGAGTGTGTGTGTGTGTGTGTGTGTGTGAAAAAGCAAGAGAGATCCCTAGTTGCTGATTGAGAGAGATACATTGTTGCTGAGTGAGAGAGATACATTGTTGGAGTGAGAGCGATACATTGTTGCTGAGTGAGAGAGATACATTGTTGCTGAGTGAGAGAGATACCTTGTTGCTGAGTGAGATACATTGTTGGAGTGAGAGAGATACATTGTTGCTGAGTGAGAGAGATACATTGTTGCTGAGTGAGAGAGATACATTGTTGGAGTGAGAGAGATACATTGTTGCTGAGTGAGAGAGATACATTGTTGGAGTGAGAGAGATACCTTGTTGCTGAGTGAGAGAGATACATTGTTGCTGAGTGAGAGAGATACATTGTTGGAGTGAGAGATACATTGTTGCTGAGTGAGAGAGATACCTTGTTGCTGAGTGAGAGAGATACATTGTTGCTGAGTGAGAGAGATACATTGTTGCTGAGTGAGAGAGATACCTTGTTGCTGAGTGAGAGAGATACATTGTTGCTGAGTGAGAGAGATACATTGTTGCTGAGTGAGAGAGATACATTGTTGCTGAGTGAGAGAGATGCATTGTTGCTGAGTGAGAGAGATGCATTGTTGCTGAGTGAGAGAGATACATTGTTGGAGTGAGAGATACATTGTTGCTGAGTGAGAGAGATACATTGTTGCTGAGTGAGAGAGATACATTGTTGCTGAGTGAGAGAGATACATTGTTGCTGAGTGAGAGATGCATTGTTGCTGAGTGAGAGAGATGCATTGTTGCTGAGTGAGAGAGATACATTGTTGGAGTGAGAGATACATTGTTGCTGAGTGAGAGAGATACCTTGTTGCTGAGTGAGAGAGATACATTGTTGCTGAGTGAGAGAGATGCATTGTTGCTGAGTGAGAGAGATACATTGTTGGAGTGAGAAAGATACATTGTTGCTGAGTGAGAGAGATACATTGTTGCTGAGTGAGAGAGATGCATTGTTGGAGTGAGAGAGATACATTGTTGCTGAGTGAGAGAGATGCATTGTTGGAGTGAGAGAGATACATTGTTGCTGAGTGAGAGAGATACATTGTTGCTGAGTGAGAGAGATACATTGTTGGAGTGAGAGAGATATTTTGTTACTGAGTGAGAGAGATACCTTGTTGCTGTGTGACAGAGATACTTTGTTGACGTTTGAATCGGGAGCAAGTTACAGCTTGTGATTCAGCTGGGAGCTCAGAGAATTCGACCGAGTAGGTAGGATTTAAGCCTACCTGTGGAGGAGGGGGAACTGCGCAGGCGCGAGTGACGTCAGCGTCATGCGCGCACTTTAAAAGGCAGGACTTCTTTACAGAGCGGGCAGCGGAGTCCGTGGAAGCAGAGTCCTGGGCTTTGGCTAAGTGGGCTTCGGTAAGCCTGTGTGATTGCTCGCTGAGGGGAAGAAGGTAAGGTCGCTCGGTGCTTTTTAGACATTCTATTAATCCAGTTCAGGTATGGGAGAGACAGTCAGAGCAGTGGTGTGCTCCGTATGCAGTATGTGGGAGGTCAGTGTCAACACAGTTGTCCCTGATGACCACACCTGCAAAAGGTGCGTCCAGCTGCAGCTCCTATCAGACCGAGTTAGGGAGTTGGAGCAGGAGCTGGATGAACTACGGATCATTCGGGAGGCAGAGGCAGAGATAGACAGGAGTTATCAGGAGGTAGTCACACCAAAAAACCAGGAAGTAGGCAGATGGGTGACGGTCCAGAGAGGCAGGGGGAGCAGGCAGAGAGAGCAGAGCACCCCTGCGGCCATTCCCATTAACAATAAGTATACCGTACTGGATACTGTTGATGGGGATGACCTACCAGGAATGAGTTGTAGTGGTCCTGCCTCTGGCACAGAGGTTGAACCCTCAACTAGAAAGGGGAGGAGGGAAGAGAAGGGAGCGATAGTTTTAGGGGATTCTATAGTTAGGGGGGCAGATAGGAGATTTTGTGGGGCAGATCGGGAGTCTCGGATGGTATGTTGCCTCCCTGGTGCCAGGGTCTGGGACATCTCAGATCGGGTGCAGGCTATTCTTGAGAACGAGGGCATGAACCCAGATGTAGTGGTCCATGTAGGGACCAACGATGTAGGTAAGGTGAGTGAGGGGGTCCTGCTTAGAGAGTTCAGGGAGTTAGGAGTGAAGCTGAAAGGCAGGACCTCCAGGGTGACAATCTCGGGATTGCTACCTGTGCCACGTGCGAGTGAGGTGAAGAATAGAATGATTATGCACATCAATAAGAGGCTGAGAGCATGGTGCAGGAAGGAAGGGTTCAGGTTTTTGGATAATTGGTCTTTGTTCCAGGGCATTGGGATCTGTTTCGAAGGGACGGTCTACATCTGAACCGGAGGGGTACTAACATTCTTGCAGGAGTGTTTGCCAGTGCTGCTCGGGGGGGGGGGGGGGTTAAACTAGATGTGCTGGGGGCAGGGATCCAGATCCAGAGGGTTGGTCAGAAGGAGCATGGGGTTAAATGTGTAGAAGGTTTGGGTGATCTTGAGAAGGTCATCAAAATTCAAAGTGCAATTAGCCCGATGGAAGTTCAAGGAGCTGGGTTAGGTACAGTAGACAGTGTTTTAAGCGAAGAGAGGAGGAATGGGCTCAGAATTCTATACTTGAATGCGCGTAGTGTCAGAAATAAGACAGATGAGCTTGAAGCTCAGATGAAAATGGGGAACTACGATATTGTTGGGATAACGGAGACATGGCTGCAAGGGGATCAGACCTGGGAATTGAGTGTACCAGGGTATACGTGCTATCGTAGAGACAGAAATATGGGAAGAGGGGGTGGGGTGGCCCTGTTGGTGAAGAATGAGATTCAGTCCTTAGCAAGAGGTGACTTGGGAACAGGGGAAGTAGAGTCTGTGTGGATTGAGCTGAGGAACAGTAAGGGTAAAAAGACCCTAATGGGTGTTGTGTACAGGCCCCTAAACAGTAGCGTGGATATTGGGTACAAGTTGATTAGGGAGTTAACATTGGCATGTGCTAAAGGTAATGCAGTCATTATGGGAGATTTCAACATGCAGGTGAACTGGGAGAATCAGGTAGGTGCTGGACCCCAGGGTAGGGAGTTTGTGGAGTGTCTAAGGGATGTATTTTTGGAACAGCTTGTGCTTGAGCCAACCAGGAACGAGGTTATTTTGGACTTGGTGATGTGTAATGAACAGGAATTGATAAGTGATCTTGAAGTAAAGGAGCCATTAGGAAGTAGTGATCATAACATGATAAGTTTTTATCTACAATTTGAGAGGGATAAGGGCAGATCAGAGGTGTCAGTGTTGCAATTAAATAAAGGAGACTACGGTGCCATGAGGGAAGAGCTGGCCAAAGTTAAATGGGCGGATGCCCTGGCAGGAAAGACAGTGGATCAGCAGTGGCAGATATTCTTGGGCATAATACAAAAGATGCAAAAGCAGTTCATTCCAATGAGAAGGAAGGATTCAAAGAGGGGGAAGGGGCCACAGTGGTTGACAAAGGAAGTCAGAGATTGTATAGCATTAAAGAAAAAGAAGTATGACAGGGCTAAGATGAGTGGGAATACAGATGATTGGGAAAGTTTTAAGGAACAGCAGATCTTAACTAAAAAAGCAATACGGAGAGAAAAAATCAGGTATGAGCTCAGTCTAGCCAGGAATATAAAAGGGGATAGCAAAAGCTTTTTTAGCTATGTGAAGAGAAAGAAGATAGTTAAGAACAATGTTGGCCCCTTGAAGAATGAATTGGGAGAAATTGTTATGGGAAACAGGGAAATGGCAACAGAATTTAATGCGTACTTTAGATCTGTCTTCACCAGGGAGGACACAAGCAATCTCCCAGATGTATGGATGGGCCAGGGTCATAAGATATCAGAGGAATTGAGACAGATTGACATTAGGAACAAAACTGTGATGAGTAGACTGGTAGGACTGAAGGCTAATAAATCCCCGGGTCCGGATGGTCTGCATCCGAGGGTTCTAAAAGAGGTGGCTCAGGAAATTGCGGATGCATTGGTAATCATTTTCCAATGTTCCTTAGATTCAGGATCAGTTCCTGAAGATTGGAGAGTGGCTAATGTTATCCCACTTTTCAAGAAGGGAGGGAAGGAGAAAACGGAGAACTATCGCCCTGTTAGCCTAACGTCAGTCGTGGGGAAGATGCTTGAGTCCATTATTAAGGACGAAATAGTGGCACATCTTGATGGCAGAAATAGGATTAGGCCGAGCCAGCATGGATTTACCAAGGGCAAATCATGCTTGACTAATCTGTTGGAGTTTTTTGATGGTGTAACAAGGATGTTAGACGAGGGTAAGCCAGTGGATGTTGTGTACCTAGATTTTCAGAAGGCATTCGATAAGGTGCCACATAGGAGATTGGTGAGTAAAATCAGAGCTCATGGCATTGGGGGCAGGGTTTCAACATGGATAGAAAACTGGTTGGCAGATAGAAAGCAAAGGGTAGCAGTGAATGGGTGTTTCTCGGACTGGCTGGAGGTGACTAGTGGGGTACCACAGGGCTCTGTATTGGGACCACAGCTCTTTACGATTTATGTCAACGATTTAGATGAGGGCATTGAAAACTATATCAGCAAGTTTGCTGACGATACTAAACTGGGTGGCAGTGTGACATGCGAAGAGGATGTTAGGAAAATACAGGGAGACTTGGATAGGCTGGGTGAGTGGGCAGATACTTGGCAGATGTCATTCAATGTGAATAAATGTGAAGTTATCCACTTTGGAAGCAGGAACAAGAGGGCAGAGTATTGTCTGAACGGTGTAGAGTTAGGTAAGGGAGAAATGCAAAGAGACCTAGGAGTCCTAGTTCATCAGTCAATGAAAATGAATGAGCAAGTGCAACAGGCAGTGAAGAAGGCTAATGGAATGCTGGCCTTTGTTACAAGGGGAATTGAGTACAAGAGCAAGGATGTCCTTTTGCATTTGTACAGGGCCCTGGTGAGACCACACCTGGAATATGGTGTACAGTTTTGGTCTCCAGGTTTAAGGAAGGACATTCTGGCAATTGAGGAAGTGCAGCGTAGATTCACTAGGATGATTCCTGGGATGGCAGGGCTGTCTTAAGCAGAGAGATTGGATAGATTGGGCTTGTACTCGCTGGAATTGAGGAGATTGAGAGGGGATCTGATTGAAATGTTTCAGAAAATTAAAGGATTTGATAGGATTGAGGCAGGAAATATGTTCCAGATGTTGGGAGGGTCTAGTACCAGAGGGCATGGATTGAGAATAAGAGGTCAGTTATTTAAAACAGAGTTCAGGAAGAGCTTCTTCTCACAGAGAGTTGTGGAGGTGTGGAATGCACTGCCTCGGAAGTCGGTGGAGGCCAATTCTCTGGATGCTTTCAAGAAGGAGCTAGATAGATATCTGATGGGTAAGGGAATCAAGGGATATGGGGACATGGCAGGGACTGGGTATTGATAGTGAATGATCAGCCAAGATCTCAGAATGGCGGTGCAGACTCGAGAGGCCGAATGGTCTACTTCTGCACCTATTGCCTATTGTCTATATCGATTGTTGCTGAGTGAGAGAGATACCGTGTTGCTGAGTGAGGGATTACCGTGTTGCTGAGTGAGAGGGATTACCGTGTTGCTGAGTGAGAGGGATACCGTGTTGCTGAGTGAGAGGGATACCTTGTTGCTGAGTGAGAGGGATACCTTGTTGCTGAGTGAGAGGGATACCTTGTTGCTGAGTGAGAGGGATACCTTGTTGCAGAGTGAGAGGGATACCTTGTTGCAGAGTGAGAGGGATACCTTGTTGCAGAGTGAGAGGGATACCTTGTTGCAGAGTGAGAGGGATACCTTGTTGCAGAGTGAGAGGGATACCTTGTTGCAGAGTGAGAGGGATACCTTGTTGCAGAGTGAGAGGGATACCTTGTTGCAGAGTGAGAGGGATACCTTGTTGCAGAGTGAGAGGGATACCTTGTTGCAGAGTGAGAGGGATACCTTGTTGCAGAGTGAGAGGGATACCTTGTTGCAGAGTGAGAGGGATACCTTGTTGCAGAGTGAGAGGGATACCTTGTTGCAGAGTGAGAGGGATACCTTGTTGCAGAGTGAGAGGGATACCTTGTTGCAGAGTGAGAGGGATACCTTGTTGCAGAGTGAGAGGGATACCTTGTTGCAGAGTGAGAGGGATACCTTGTTGCAGAGTGAGAGGGATACCTTGTTGCAGAGTGAGAGGGATACCTTGTTGCAGAGTGAGAGAGATACCTTGTTGCTGAGTGAGAGAGATACCTTGTTGCTGAGTGCAAAACATACCTTGTTCCTGACTGTTTGAAATGCCTTGTTGCTGAGTGCGAGAGATACCTTGTTGCTGAGTGCGAGAGATACCTTGTTGCTGAGTGCAAAACATACCTTGTTCCTGACTGTTTGAAATGCCTTGTTGCTGAGTGCGAGAGATACCTTGTTGCTGAGTGCGAGAGATACCTTGTTGCTGAGTGCAAAACATACCTTGTTCCTGACTGTTTGAAATGCCTTGTTGCTGAGTGAGAGCAATACCTTGTTGCTGAGTGAGAGCAATACCTTGTTGCTGAGTGAGAGCAATACCTTGTTGCTGAGTGAGAGCAATACCTTGTTGCTGAGAGCGAGATACCTTGATGCTGTGCGAGAGATACCTTGATGCTGATTGAGTGAGATACTTTCTCGTTGTGTGAGAGAGAAAGCTTGTTGCTGCGATATACCTTGTTGCTGAGTGAGAGAGATACCTTGTTGCTGATTGAGCGAGATACCTTTTTGCTGTGTGAGAGAGATACCTTGTTGCTGAGTGAAAGATACCTTGTTGCTGAGTGAAAGAGATACCTTGTTGCTGAGTGAGAGAGATACCTTGCTGCTGAGTGCGAGAGATAACTTGTTGCTGAGTGAGAGATAACTTGTTGCTGAGTGAGAGATAACTTGTTGCTGAGTGAGAGATAACTTGTTGCTGAGTGAGAGATAACTTGTTGCTGAGTGAGAGATAACTTGTTGCTGAGTGAGAGATAACTTGTTGCTGAGTGAGAGATAACTTGTTGCTGAGTGAGAGACCTTGTTGCTGAGTGCGAGAGATACCTTGTTGCTGAATGGAAAACATACCTTGTTCCTGACTGTTTGAAATGCCTTGTTTGCTGAGTGAGAGAGCTACCGTGTTGCTGAGAGAGATACCTTATTGCTGAGTGAGAGAGATACTTTGTTGCTGAGTGAGAGATAAGTTGTTGCTGAGTTGTGAGCAATAACTTGTTGTTGAGTGAGAGCAATTCCTTGGTGCTGTGAGAGATACCTTGTTGCTGAGTGAGTGATATCTTGTTGCTCTGTAAGATACCTTGTTGCTGTGTGACATACCTTGTTGCTGAGTGAGAGAGATACCTTGTTGCTGAGAGAGTGATGCCTTGTTGCTGAGTGAGAGAGATACCTTGTTGCTGTGTGAGAGCTAATTTGTTGCTGAGTGAGAGCAATACCTTGTTGCTGAGAGAGATAATTTGTTGCTGAGTGAGAACAATACCTTGTTGCTGAGTGAGAGATAACTTGTTGCTGAGTGAGAGATAACATGTTGCTTATTGAGACATACCTTGGTGCTGTGCAAGAGATACCTTGATGCTGATTGAGTGAGATACTTTCTCGCTGTGTGAGAGAGAAAGCTTGTTGCTGCGATATACCTTGTTGCTGTGCGAGATACCTTGTTGCTGAGTGAGAGATACCTTATTGCTCAGTGAGAGAGATACCTTGATGTTTATTGAGACATACCTTGGTGCTGTGCAAGAGATACCTTGATGCTGATTGAGTGAGATACTTTCTTGCTGTGTGAGAGAAAGCTTGTTGCTGTGATATACCTCGTTGCTGTGTGAGATACCTTGTTGCTGAGTGAGAGATAAATTGATGTGTGAGAGATATCTTGTTGCTGTGTGAGAGGTACATTGTTGTTCAGTGTGACAGTTATATTGTTGTTGAGCGAGTGAGATAATTTGTGGCTGAGTCAGAATACGTTGCTGTGCGAGAGATACCTTGATGCTGATTGAGTGAGATACTTCCTCCTTGTGAGAGAGAAAGCTTGTTGCTGCGATATACCTTGTTGCTGAGTGAGTGAGAGACCTTGTTGCTGAGTGAGTGAGAGACCTTGTTGCTGTGTGAGAGAGATACCTTGTTGCTGAGTGAGAGATACCTTGTTGCTGAGTGAGAGATACCTTGTTGCTGAGTGAGAGATACCTTGTTGCTGAGTGAGAGATACCTTGTTGCTGAGTGAGAGAGATACCTTGTTGCTGAGTGAGAGAGATACCTTGTTGCTGAGTGAGAGAGATACCTTGTTGCTGAGTGAGAGAGATACCTTGTTGCTGAGTGTGAGAGATACCTTGTTGCTGAGTGTGAGAGATACCTTGTTGCTGAGTGTGAGAGATACCTTGTTGCTGAGTGTGAGAGATACCTTGTTGCTGAGTGTGAGAGATACCTTGTTGCTGAGTGTGAGAGATACCTTGTTGCTGAGTGTGAGAGATACCTTGTTGCTGAGTGTGAGAGATACCTTGTTGCTGAGTGTGAGAGATACCTTGTTGCTGAGTGCAAAACATACCTTGTTCCTGACTGTTTGAAATGCCTTGTTGCTGAGTGAGAGAGCTACCGTGTTGCTGAGAGAGATACCTCGTTGCTGAGTGAGAGAGATACTTTGTTGCTGTGTGAGAGCAATACCTTGTTGCTGAGTGAGAGCAATACCTTATTGCTGAGTGAGAGATACCTTGTTTGATGAGTGAGAGATACCTTGTTTGATGAGTGAGAGATACCTTGTTTGATGAGTGAGAGATACCTTGTTTGATGAGTGAGAGATACCTTGTTTGATGAGTGAGAGATACCTTGTTTGATGAGTGAGAGATACCTTGGTGCTGATTGAGAGCAATACCTTGGTGCTGATTGAGAGCAATACCTTGGTGCTGAGTGAGAGCAATACCTTGTTGCTGAGTGAGAGCAACACCTTGTTGCTGAGTGAGAGCAACACCTTGTTGCTGAGTGAGAGCAATACCTTGTTGCTGAGTGAGAGCAATACCTTGTTGCTGAGAGCGAGATACCTTGATGCTGATTGAGTGAGATACTTTCTCGTTGTGTGAGAGAGAAAGCTTGTTGCTGCGATATACCTTGTTGCTGAGTGAGAGACCTTGTTGCTGAGTGAGAGAGAGACCTTGTTGCTGAGTGAGAGAGAGACCTTGTTGCTGAGTGAGAGAGAGACCTTGTTGCTGAGTGAGAGAGAGACCTTGTTGCTGAGTGAGAGAGAGACCTTGTTGCTGAGTGAGAGAGATACCTTGTTGCTGAGTGAGAGAGATACCTTGTTGCTGAGTGAGAGAGATACCTTGTTGCTGAGTGAGAGAGATACCTTGTTGCTGAGTGAGAGAGATACCTTGTTGCTGTGTGAGAGATATACCTTGTTGCTGAGTGAAAGATACCTTGTTGCTGTGTGAGAGAGATACCTTGCTGCTGTGTGAGAGAGATACCTTGCTGCTGAGTGCGAGAGATAACTTGTTGCTGAGTGAGAGATAACTTGTTGCTGAATGGAAAACATACCTTGTTCCTGACTGTTTGAAATGCCTTGTTTGCTGAGTGAGAGAGCTACCGTGTTGCTGAGAGAGATACCTTATTGCTGAGTGAGAGAGATACCTTATTGCTGAGTGAGAGAGATACCTTATTGCTGAGTGAGAGAGATACCTTATTGCTGAGTGAGAGAGATACCTTATTGCTGAGTGAGAGAGATACCTTATTGCTGAGTGAGAGAGATACTTTGTTGCTGAGTGAGAGATAAGTTGTTGCTGAGTTGTGAGCAATAACTTGTTGTTGAGTGAGAGCAATTCCTTGGTGCTGTGAGAGATACCTTGTTGCTGAGTGAGAGATAAATTGGAGTGAGACATATCTTGTTGCTGTGTGAGAGGTACATTGTTGTTCAGTGTGACAGTTATATTGTTGCTGAGCGAGTGAGATAATTTGTGGCTGAGTCAGAATACGTTGCTGTGCGAGAGATACCTTGATGCTGATTGAGTGAGATACTTTCTCGTTGTGAGAGAGAAAGCTTGTTGCTGCGATATACCTTGTTGCTGAGTGAGAGACCTTGTTGCTGAGTGAGAGAGATACCTTTTTGCTGAGTGAGAGAGATACCTTTTTGCTGAGTGAGAGATACCTTGTTGCTGAGTGAGAGATACCTTGTTGCTGAGTGAGAGATACCTTGTTGCTGAGTGAGAGATACCTTGTTGCTGAGTGAGAGAAACCTTGTTGCTGAGTGAGAGATAAATTGGAGTGAGACATATCTTGTTGCTGTGTGAGAGGTACATTGTTGTTCAGTGTGACAGTTATATTGTTGCTGAGCGAGTGAGATAATTTGTGGCTGAGTCAGAATACGTTGCTGTGCGAGAGATACCTTGATGCTGATTGAGTGAGATACTTTCTCGTTGTGAGAGAGAAAGCTTGTTGCTGCGATATACCTTGTTGCTGCGATATACCTTGTTGCTGAGTGAGAGAGATACCTTTTTGCTGAGTGAGAGATACCTTGTTGCTGAGTGAGAGATACCTTGTTGCTGAGTGAGAGATACCTTGTTGCTGAGTGAGAGATACCTTGTTGCTGAGTGAGAGATACCTTGTTGCTGAGTGAGAGATACCTTGTTGCTGAGTGAGAGATACCTTGTTGCTGAGTGAGAGATACCTTGTTGCTGAGTGAGAGATACCTTGTTGCTGAGTGAGAGATACCTTGTTGCTGAGTGAGAGATACCTTGTTGCTGAGTGAGAGATACCTTGTTGCTGAGTGAGAGATACCTTGTTGCTGAGTGAGAGAAACCTTGTTGCTGAGTGAGATACCTTGTTGCTGAGTGAGATACCTTGTTGCTGAGTGAGATACCTTGTTGCTGAGTGAGATACCTTGTTGCTGAGTGAGAGATACCTTGTTGCTGAGTGAGAGCGATACCTTGTTGCTGAGTGAGAGCGATACCTTGTTGCTGAGTGAGAGCGATACCTTGTTGCTGAGTGAGAGCGATACCTTGTTGCTGAGTGAGAGCGATACCTTGTTGCTGAGTGAGAGCGATACCTTGTTGCTGAGTGAGAGCGATACCTTGTTGCTGAGTGAGAGCGATACCTTGTTGCTGAGTGAGAGCGATACCTTGTTGCTGAGTGAGAGCGATACCTTGTTGCTGAGTGAGAGCGATACCTTGTTGCTGAGTGAGAGCGATACCTTGTTGCTGAGTGAGAGCGATACCTTGTTGCTGAGTGAGAGCGATACCTTGTTGCTGAGTGAGAGCGATACCTTGTTGCTGAGTGAGAGCGATACCTTGTTGCTGAGTGAGAGCGATACCTTGTTGCTGAGTGAGAGCGATACCTTGTTGCTGAGTGAGAGGGATACCTTGTTGCTGAGTGAGAGGGATACCTTGTTGCTGAGTGAGAGGGATACCTTGTTGCAGAGTGAGAGGGATACCTTGTTGCAGAGTGAGAGGGATACCTTGTTGCAGAGTGAGAGGGATACCTTGTTGCAGAGTGAGAGGGATACCTTGTTGCAGAGTGAGAGGGATACCTTGTTGCAGAGTGAGAGGGATACCTTGTTGCAGAGTGAGAGGGATACCTTGTTGCAGAGTGAGAGGGATACCTTGTTGCAGAGTGAGAGAGATACCTTGTTGCTGAGTGAGAGAGATACCTTGTTGCTGAGTGAGAGAGATACCTTGTTGCTGAGTGAGAGAGATACCTTGTTGCTGAGTGAGAGAGATACCTTGTTGCTGAGTGAGAGAGATACCTTGTTGCTGAGTGCGAGAGATACCTTGTTGCTGAGTGCGAGAGATACCTTGTTGCTGAGTGCGAGAGATACCTTGTTGCTGAGTGCGAGAGATACCTTGTTGCTGAGTGCGAGAGATACCTTGTTGCTGAGTGCGAGAGATACCTTGTTGCTGAGTGCGAGAGATACCTTGTTGCTGAGTGCGAGAGATACCTTGTTGCTGAGTGCGAGAGATACCTTGTTGCTGAGTGCGAGAGATACCTTGTTGCTGAGTGCGAGAGATACCTTGTTGCTGAGTGCGAGAGATACCTTGTTGCTGAGTGCGAGAGATACCTTGTTGCTGAGTGCGAGAGATACCTTGTTGCTGAGTGCGAGAGATACCTTGTTGCTGAGTGCGAGAGATACCTTGTTGCTGAGTGCGAGAGATACCTTGTTGCTGAGTGCGAGAGATACCTGGTTGCTGAGTGCAAAACATACCTTGTTCCTGACTGTTTGAAATGCCTTGTTGCTGAGTGAGAGAGCTACCGTGTTGCTGAGAGAGATACCTCGTTGCTGAGTGAGAGCAAAACCTTGTTGCTGAGTGAGAGCAAAACCTTGTTGCTGAGTGAGAGATACCTTGTTGCTGAGTGAGAGATACCTTGTTGCTGAGTGAGAGCGATACCTTGTTGCTGAGTGAGAGCGATACCTTGTTGCTGAGTGAGAGCGATACCTTGTTGCTGAGTGAGAGCGATACCTTGTTGCTGAGTGAGAGCAACACCTTGTTGCTGAGTGAGAGCGATACCTTGTTGCTGAGTGAGAGCAACACCTTGTTGCTGAGAGCGAGATACCTTGATGCTGTGCGAGAGATACCTTGATGCTGATTGAGTGAGATACTTTCTCGTTGTGTGAGAGAGAAAGCTTGTTGCTGCGATATACCTTGTTGCTGAGTGAGAGACCTTGTTGCTGAGTGAGAGACCTTGTTGCTGAGTGAGAGACCTTGTTGCTGAGTGAGTGAGAGACCTTGTTGCTGAGTGAGTGAGAGACCTTGTTGCTGAGTGAAAGATACCTTGTTGCTGAGTGAAAGATACCTTGTTGCTGAGTGAAAGATACCTTGTTGCTGAGTGAGAGAGATACCTTGCTGCTGAGTGCGAGAGATAACTTGTTGCTGAGTGCGAGAGATAACTTGTTGCTGAGTGCGAGAGATACCTTGTTGCTGAGTGCGAGAGATACCTTGTTGCTGAGTGCGAGAGATACCTTGTTGCTGAGTGCGAGAGATACCTTGTTGCTGAATGGAAAACATACCTTGTTCCTGACTGTTTGAAATGCCTTGTTTGCTGAGTGAGAGAGCTACCGTGTTGCTGAGAGAGATACCTTATTGCTGAGTGAGAGAGATACCTTATTGCTGAGTGAGAGAGATACTTTGTTGCTGAGTGAGAGATAAGTTGTTGCTGAGTTGTGAGCAATAACTTGTTGTTGAGTGAGAGCAATTCCTTGGTGCTGTGAGAGATACCTTGTTGCTGAGTGAGAGATAAATTGGAGTGAGACATATCTTGTTGCTGTGTGAGAGGTACATTGTTGTTCAGTGTGACAGTTATATTGTTGCTGAGCGAGTGAGATAATTTGTGGCTGAGTCAGAATACGTTGCTGTGCGAGAGATACCTTGATGCTGATTGAGTGAGATACTTTCTCGTTGTGAGAGAGAAAGCTTGTTGCTGCGATATACCTTGTTGCTGAGTGAGAGACCTTGTTGCTGAGTGAGAGAGATACCTTTTTGCTGAGTGAGAGATACCTTGTTGCTGAGTGAGAGATACCTTGTTGCTGAGTGAGAGATACCTTGTTGCTGAGTGAGAGATACCTTGTTGCTGAGTGAGAGATACCTTGTTGCTGAGTGAGAGATACCTTGTTGCTGAGTGAGAGATACCTTGTTGCTGAGTGAGAGATACCTTGTTGCTGAGTGAGAGCGATACCTTGTTGCTGAGTGAGAGATACCTTGTTGCTGAGTGAGAGATACCTTGTTGCTGAGTGAGAGCGATACCTTGTTGCTGAGTGAGAGCGATACCTTGTTGCTGAGTGAGAGCGATACCTTGTTGCTGAGTGAGAGCGATACCTTGTTGCTGAGTGAGAGCGATGCCTTGTTGCTGAGTGAGAGCGATGCCTTGTTGCTGAGTGAGAGCGATGCCTTGTTGCTGAGTGAGAGCGATGCCTTGTTGCTGAGTGAGAGCGATGCCTTGTTGCTGAGTGAGAGCGATGCCTTGTTGCTGAGTGAGAGCGATGCCTTGTTGCTGAGTGAGAGCGATGCCTTGTTGCTGAGTGAGAGCGATGCCTTGTTGCTGAGTGAGAGCGATGCCTTGTTGCTGAGTGAGAGCGATGCCTTGTTGCTGAGTGAGAGCGATGCCTTGTTGCTGAGTGAGAGCGATGCCTTGTTGCTGAGTGAGAGCGATGCCTTGTTGCTGAGTGAGAGCGATGCCTTGTTGCTGAGTGAGAGCGATGCCTTGTTGCTGAGTGAGAGCGATACCTTGTTGCTGAGTGAGAGCGATACCTTGTTGCTGAGTGAGAGCGATACCTTGTTGCTGAGTGAGAGCGATACCTTGCTGCTGAGTGCGAGAGATAACTTGTTGCTGAGTGAGAGATAACTTGTTGCTGAATGGAAAACATACCTTGTTCCTGACTGTTTGAAATGCCTTGTTTGCTGAGTGAGAGAGCTACCGTGTTGCTGAGAGAGATACCTTATTGCTGAGTGAGAGAGATACCTTATTGCTGAGTGAGAGAGATACCTTATTGCTGAGTGAGAGAGATACCTTATTGCTGAGTGAGAGAGATACCTTATTGCTGAGTGAGAGAGATACTTTGTTGCTGAGTGAGAGATAAGTTGTTGCTGAGTTGTGAGCAATAACTTGTTGTTGAGTGAGAGCAATTCCTTGGTGCTGTGAGAGATACCTTGTTGCTGAGTGAGAGATAAATTGGAGTGAGACATATCTTGTTGCTGTGTGAGAGGTACATTGTTGTTCAGTGTGACAGTTATATTGTTGCTGAGCGAGTGAGATAATTTGTGGCTGAGTCAGAATACGTTGCTGTGCGAGAGATACCTTGATGCTGATTGAGTGAGATACTTTCTCGTTGTGAGAGAGAAAGCTTGTTGCTGCGATATACCTTGTTGCTGAGTGAGAGACCTTGTTGCTGAGTGAGAGAGATACCTTTTTGCTGAGTGAGAGATACCTTTTTGCTGAGTGAGAGATACCTTGTTGCTGAGTGAGAGATACCTTGTTGCTGAGTGAGAGATACCTTGTTGCTGAGTGAGAGATACCTTGTTGCTGAGTGAGAGATACCTTGTTGCTGAGTGAGAGCGATACCTTGTTGCTGAGTGAGAGCGATACCTTGTTGCTGAGTGAGAGCGATACCTTGTTGCTGAGTGAGAGCGATACCTTGTTGCTGAGTGAGAGCGATACCTTGTTGCTGAGTGAGAGCGATACCTTGTTGCTGAGTGAGAGCGATACCTTGTTGCTGAGTGAGAGCGATGCCTTGTTGCTGAGTGAGAGCGATGCCTTGTTGCTGAGTGAGAGCGATGCCTTGTTGCTGAGTGAGAGCGATGCCTTGTTGCTGAGTGAGAGCGATGCCTTGTTGCTGAGTGAGAGCGATGCCTTGTTGCTGAGTGAGAGCGATGCCTTGTTGCTGAGTGAGAGCGATGCCTTGTTGCTGAGTGAGAGCGATGCCTTGTTGCTGAGTGAGAGCGATGCCTTGTTGCTGAGTGAGAGCGATGCCTTGTTGCTGAGTGAGAGCGATGCCTTGTTGCTGAGTGAGAGCGATGCCTTGTTGCTGAGTGAGAGCGATGCCTTGTTGCTGAGTGAGAGCGATGCCTTGTTGCTGAGTGAGAGCGATGCCTTGTTGCTGAGTGAGAGCGATACCTTGCTGCTGAGTGAGAGCGATACCTTGCTGCTGAGTGAGAGCGATACCTTGTTGCTGAGTGAGAGCGATACCTTGTTGCTGAGTGAGAGCGATACCTTGTTGCTGAGTGAGAGCGATACCTTGTTGCTGAGTGAGAGCGATACCTTGTTGCTGAGTGAGAGCGATACCTTGTTGCTGAGTGAGAGCGATACCTTGTTGCTGAGTGAGAGCGATACCTTGTTGCTGAGTGAGAGCGATACCTTGTTGCTGAGTGAGAGCGATACCTTGTTGCTGAGTGAGAGCGATACCTTGTTGCTGAGTGAGAGCGATACCTTGTTGCTGAGTGAGAGCGATACCTTGTTGCTGAGTGAGAGCGATACCTTGTTGCTGAGTGAGAGCGATACCTTGTTGCTGAGTGAGAGCGATACCTTGTTGCTGATTGTGAGAGATACCTTGTTGCTGAGTGTGAGAGATACCTTGTTGCTGAGTGTGAGAGATACCTTGTTGCTGAGTGTGAGAGATACCTTGTTGCTGAGTGTGAGAGATACCTTGTTGCTGAGTGTGAGAGATACCTTGTTGCTGAGTGTGAGAGATACCTTGTTGCTGAGTGTGAGAGATACCTTGTTGCTGAGTGTGAGAGATACCTTGTTGCTGAGTGTGAGAGATACCTTGTTGCTGAGTGTGAGAGATACCTTGCTGCTGTGTGAGAGAGATACCTTGCTGCTGTGTGAGAGAGATACCTTGCTGCTGAGTGAGAGAGATACCTTGCTGCTGAGTGCGAGAGATAACTTGTTGCTGAGTGAGAGATACCTTGTTGCTGAGTGAGAGATACCTTGTTGCTGAGTGAGAGATACCTTGTTGCTGAGTGAGAGATACCTTGTTGCTGAGTGAGAGATACCTTGTTGCTGAGTGAGAGATACCTTGTTGCTGAGTGAGAGATACCTTGTTGCTAAGTGAGATACCTTGTTGCTGAGTGCGAGAGATACCTTGTTGCTGAATGGAAAACATACCTTGTTCCTGACTGTTTGAAATGCCTTGTTTGCTGAGTGAGAGAGCTACCGTGTTGCTGAGAGAGATACCTTATTGCTGAGTGAGAGAGATACCTTATTGCTGAGTGAGAGAGATACCTTATTGCTGAGTGAGAGAGATACTTTGTTGCTGAGTGAGAGATAAGTTGTTGCTGAGTTGTGAGCAATAACTTGTTGTTGAGTGAGAGCAATTCCTTGGTGCTGTGAGAGATACCTTGTTGCTGAGTGAGTGATATCTTGTTGCTCTGTGAGATACCTTGTTGTTTTGTGAGAGCAATACCTTGTTGCAGAGTGAGAGGGATACCTTGTTGCAGAGTGAGAGGGATACCTTGTTGCAGAGTGAGAGGGATACCTTGTTGCAGAGTGAGAGGGATACCTTGTTGCAGAGTGAGAGGGATACCTTGTTGCAGAGTGAGAGGGATACCTTGTTGCAGAGTGAGAGAGATACCTTGTTGCAGAGTGAGAGGGATACCTTGTTGCAGAGTGAGAGGGATACCTTGTTGCAGAGTGAGAGGGATACCTTGTTGCAGAGTGAGAGGGATACCTTGTTGCAGAGTGAGAGGGATACCTTGTTGCAGAGTGAGAGGGATACCTTGTTGCAGAGTGAGAGGGATACCTTGTTGCAGAGTGAGAGGGATACCTTGTTGCAGAGTGAGAGGGATACCTTGTTGCAGAGTGAGAGGGATACCTTGTTGCAGAGTGAGAGGGATACCTTGTTGCTGAGTGAGAGAGATACCTTGTTGCTGAGTGAGAGAGATACCTTGTTGCTGAGTGAGAGAGATACTTTCTCGTTGTGAGAGAGAAAGCTTGTTGCTGCGATATACCTTGTTGCTGAGTGAGAGACCTTGTTGCTGAGTGAGAGAGATACCTTTTTGCTGAGTGAGAGATACCTTGTTGCTGAGTGAGAGATACCTTGTTGCTGAGTGAGAGATACCTTGTTGCTGAGTGAGAGATACCTTGTTGCTGAGTGAGAGATACCTTGTTGCTGAGTGAGAGAAACCTTGTTGCTGAGTGAGAGATAAATTGGAGTGAGACATATCTTGTTGCTGTGTGAGAGGTACATTGTTGTTCAGTGTGACAGTTATATTGTTGCTGAGCGAGTGAGATAATTTGTGGCTGAGTCAGAATACGTTGCTGTGCGAGAGATACCTTGATGCTGATTGAGTGAGATACTTTCTCGTTGTGAGAGAGAAAGCTTGTTGCTGCGATATACCTTGTTGCTGAGTGAGAGACCTTGTTGCTGAGTGAGAGAGATACCTTTTTGCTGAGTGAGAGATACCTTTTTGCTGAGTGAGAGATACCTTGTTGCTGAGTGAGAGATACCTTGTTGCTGAGTGAGAGATACCTTGTTGCTGAGTGAGAGATACCTTGTTGCTGAGTGAGAGATACCTTGTTGCTGAGTGAGAGATACCTTGTTGCTGAGTGAGAGCGATACCTTGTTGCTGAGTGAGAGCGATACCTTGTTGCTGAGTGAGAGCGATACCTTGTTGCTGAGTGAGAGCGATACCTTGTTGCTGAGTGAGAGCGATACCTTGTTGCTGAGTGAGAGCGATGCCTTGTTGCTGAGTGAGAGCGATGCCTTGTTGCTGAGTGAGAGCGATGCCTTGTTGCTGAGTGAGAGCGATGCCTTGTTGCTGAGTGAGAGCGATGCCTTGTTGCTGAGTGAGAGCGATGCCTTGTTGCTGAGTGAGAGCGATGCCTTGTTGCTGAGTGAGAGCGATGCCTTGTTGCTGAGTGAGAGCGATGCCTTGTTGCTGAGTGAGAGCGATGCCTTGTTGCTGAGTGAGAGCGATGCCTTGTTGCTGAGTGAGAGCGATGCCTTGTTGCTGAGTGAGAGCGATGCCTTGTTGCTGAGTGAGAGCGATGCCTTGTTGCTGAGTGAGAGCGATGCCTTGTTGCTGAGTGAGAGCGATACCTTGTTGCTGAGTGAGAGCGATACCTTGTTGCTGAGTGAGAGCGATACCTTGTTGCTGAGTGAGAGCGATACCTTGCTGCTGAGTGCGAGAGATAACTTGTTGCTGAGTGAGAGATAACTTGTTGCTGAATGGAAAACATACCTTGTTCCTGACTGTTTGAAATGCCTTGTTTGCTGAGTGAGAGAGCTACCGTGTTGCTGAGAGAGATACCTTATTGCTGAGTGAGAGAGATACCTTATTGCTGAGTGAGAGAGATACCTTATTGCTGAGTGAGAGAGATACCTTATTGCTGAGTGAGAGAGATACCTTATTGCTGAGTGAGAGAGATACTTTGTTGCTGAGTGAGAGATAAGTTGTTGCTGAGTTGTGAGCAATAACTTGTTGTTGAGTGAGAGCAATTCCTTGGTGCTGTGAGAGATACCTTGTTGCTGAGTGAGAGATAAATTGGAGTGAGACATATCTTGTTGCTGTGTGAGAGGTACATTGTTGTTCAGTGTGACAGTTATATTGTTGCTGAGCGAGTGAGATAATTTGTGGCTGAGTCAGAATACGTTGCTGTGCGAGAGATACCTTGATGCTGATTGAGTGAGATACTTTCTCGTTGTGAGAGAGAAAGCTTGTTGCTGCGATATACCTTGTTGCTGAGTGAGAGACCTTGTTGCTGAGTGAGAGAGATACCTTTTTGCTGAGTGAGAGATACCTTTTTGCTGAGTGAGAGATACCTTGTTGCTGAGTGAGAGATACCTTGTTGCTGAGTGAGAGATACCTTGTTGCTGAGTGAGAGATACCTTGTTGCTGAGTGAGAGATACCTTGTTGCTGAGTGAGAGATACCTTGTTGCTGAGTGAGAGCGATACCTTGTTGCTGAGTGAGAGCGATACCTTGTTGCTGAGTGAGAGCGATACCTTGTTGCTGAGTGAGAGCGATACCTTGTTGCTGAGTGAGAGCGATACCTTGTTGCTGAGTGAGAGCGATACCTTGTTGCTGAGTGAGAGCGATACCTTGTTGCTGAGTGAGAGCGATGCCTTGTTGCTGAGTGAGAGCGATGCCTTGTTGCTGAGTGAGAGCGATGCCTTGTTGCTGAGTGAGAGCGATGCCTTGTTGCTGAGTGAGAGCGATGCCTTGTTGCTGAGTGAGAGCGATGCCTTGTTGCTGAGTGAGAGCGATGCCTTGTTGCTGAGTGAGAGCGATGCCTTGTTGCTGAGTGAGAGCGATGCCTTGTTGCTGAGTGAGAGCGATGCCTTGTTGCTGAGTGAGAGCGATGCCTTGTTGCTGAGTGAGAGCGATGCCTTGTTGCTGAGTGAGAGCGATACCTTGTTGCTGAGTGAGAGCGATACCTTGTTGCTGAGTGAGAGCGATACCTTGTTGCTGAGTGAGAGCGATACCTTGTTGCTGAGTGAGAGCGATACCTTGTTGCTGAGTGAGAGCGATACCTTGTTGCTGAGTGAGAGCGATACCTTGTTGCTGAGTGAGAGCGATACCTTGTTGCTGAGTGAGAGCGATGCCTTGTTGCTGAGTGAGAGCGATACCTTGTTGCTGAGTGAGAGCGATACCTTGTTGCTGAGTGAGAGCGATACCTTGTTGCTGAGTGTGAGAGATACCTTGTTGCTGAGTGAGAGCGATACCTTGTTGCTGAGTGAGAGCGATACCTTGTTGCTGAGTGAGAGCGATACCTTGTTGCTGAGTGAGAGCGATACCTTGTTGCTGAGTGAGAGCGATACCTTGTTGCTGATTGTGAGAGATACCTTGTTGCTGAGTGTGAGAGATACCTTGTTGCTGAGTGTGAGAGATACCTTGTTGCTGAGTGTGAGAGATACCTTGTTGCTGAGTGTGAGAGATACCTTGTTGCTGAGTGTGAGAGATACCTTGTTGCTGAGTGTGAGAGATACCTTGTTGCTGAGTGTGAGAGATACCTTGTTGCTGAGTGTGAGAGATACCTTGTTGCTGAGTGTGAGAGATACCTTGCTGCTGTGTGAGAGAGATACCTTGCTGCTGTGTGAGAGAGATACCTTGCTGCTGAGTGAGAGAGATACCTTGCTGCTGAGTGCGAGAGATAACTTGTTGCTGAGTGAGAGATACCTTGTTGCTGAGTGAGAGATACCTTGTTGCTGAGTGAGAGATACCTTGTTGCTGAGTGAGAGATACCTTGTTGCTGAGTGAGAGATACCTTGTTGCTGAGTGAGAGATACCTTGTTGCTAAGTGAGATACCTTGTTGCTGAGTGCGAGAGATACCTTGTTGCTGAATGGAAAACATACCTTGTTCCTGACTGTTTGAAATGCCTTGTTTGCTGAGTGAGAGAGCTACCGTGTTGCTGAGAGAGATACCTTATTGCTGAGTGAGAGAGATACCTTATTGCTGAGTGAGAGAGATACCTTATTGCTGAGTGAGAGAGATACTTTGTTGCTGAGTGAGAGATAAGTTGTTGCTGAGTTGTGAGCAATAACTTGTTGTTGAGTGAGAGCAATTCCTTGGTGCTGTGAGAGATACCTTGTTGCTGAGTGAGTGATATCTTGTTGCTCTGTGAGATACCTTGTTGTTTTGTGAGAGCAATACCTTGTTGCAGAGTGAGAGGGATACCTTGTTGCAGAGTGAGAGGGATACCTTGTTGCAGAGTGAGAGGGATACCTTGTTGCAGAGTGAGAGGGATACCTTGTTGCAGAGTGAGAGGGATACCTTGTTGCAGAGTGAGAGGGATACCTTGTTGCAGAGTGAGAGAGATACCTTGTTGCAGAGTGAGAGGGATACCTTGTTGCAGAGTGAGAGGGATACCTTGTTGCAGAGTGAGAGGGATACCTTGTTGCAGAGTGAGAGGGATACCTTGTTGCAGAGTGAGAGGGATACCTTGTTGCAGAGTGAGAGGGATACCTTGTTGCAGAGTGAGAGGGATACCTTGTTGCAGAGTGAGAGGGATACCTTGTTGCAGAGTGAGAGGGATACCTTGTTGCAGAGTGAGAGGGATACCTTGTTGCTGAGTGAGAGAGATACCTTGTTGCTGAGTGAGAGAGATACCTTGTTGCTGAGTGAGAGAGATACCTTGTTGCTGAGTGAGAGAGATACCTTGTTGCTGAGTGAGAGAGATACCTTGTTGCTGAGTGAGAGAGATACCTTGTTGCTGAGTGTGAGAGATACCTTGTTGCTGAGTGTGAGAGATACCTTGTTGCTGAGTGTGAGAGATACCTTGTTGCTGAGTGTGAGAGATACCTTGTTGCTGAGTGTGAGAGATACCTTGTTGCTGAGTGTGAGAGATACCTTGTTGCTGAGTGTGAGAGATACCTTGTTGCTGAGTGTGAGAGATACCTTGTTGCTGAGTGTGAGAGATACCTTGTTGCTGAGTGCAAAACATACCTTGTTCCTGACTGTTTGAAATGCCTTGTTGCTGAGTGAGAGAGCTACCGTGTTGCTGAGAGAGATACCTCGTTGCTGAGTGAGAGAGATACTTTGTTGCTGTGTGAGAGCAATACCTTGTTGCTGAGTGAGAGCAAAACCTTGTTGCTGAGTGAGAGATACCTTGTTTGATGAGTGAGAGATACCTTGTTGCTGATTGAGAGATACCTTGTTGCTGAGTGAGAGATACCTTGTTGCTGAGTGAGAGATACCTTGGTGCTGAGTGAGAGCAATACCTTGTTGCTGAGTGAGAGCAATACCTTGTTGCTGAGTGAGAGCAACACCTTGTTGCTGAGTGAGAGCAATACCTTGTTGCTGAGAGCGAGATACCTTGATGCTGATTGAGTGAGATACTTTCTCGTTGTGTGAGAGAGAAAGCTTGTTGCTGCGATATACCTTGTTGCTGAGTGAGAGACCTTGTTGCTGAGTGAGAGACCTTGTTGCTGAGTGAGAGACCTTGTTGCTGAGTGAGAGACCTTGTTGCTGAGTGAGAGAGATACCTTGTTGCTGAGTGAGAGAGATACCTTTTTGCTGTGTGAGAGATATACCTTGTTGCTGAGTGAAAGATAACCTTGTTGCTGAGTGAAAGATAACCTTGTTGCTGAGTGAAAGATACCTTGCTGCTGTGTGAGAGAGATACCTTGCTGCTGAGTGCGAGAGATAACTTGTTGCTGAGTGAGAGATAACTTGTTGCTGAATGGAAAACATACCTTGTTCCTGACTGTTTGAAATGCCTTGTTTGCTGAGTGAGAGAGCTACCGTGTTGCTGAGAGAGATACCTTATTGCTGAGTGAGAGAGATACCTTATTGCTGAGTGAGAGAGATACCTTATTGCTGAGTGAGAGAGATACCTTATTGCTGAGTGAGAGAGATACCTTATTGCTGAGTGAGAGAGATACTTTGTTGCTGAGTGAGAGATAAGTTGTTGCTGAGTTGTGAGCAATAACTTGTTGTTGAGTGAGAGCAATTCCTTGGTGCTGTGAGAGATACCTTGTTGCTGAGTGAGAGATAAATTGGAGTGAGACATATCTTGTTGCTGTGTGAGAGGTACATTGTTGTTCAGTGTGACAGTTATATTGTTGCTGAGCGAGTGAGATAATTTGTGGCTGAGTCAGAATACGTTGCTGTGCGAGAGATACCTTGATGCTGATTGAGTGAGATACTTTCTCGTTGTGAGAGAGAAAGCTTGTTGCTGCGATATACCTTGTTGCTGAGTGAGAGACCTTGTTGCTGAGTGAGAGAGATACCTTTTTGCTGAGTGAGAGATACCTTTTTGCTGAGTGAGAGATACCTTGTTGCTGAGTGAGAGATACCTTGTTGCTGAGTGAGAGATACCTTGTTGCTGAGTGAGAGATACCTTGTTGCTGAGTGAGAGATACCTTGTTGCTGAGTGAGAGATACCTTGTTGCTGAGTGAGAGATACCTTGTTGCTGAGTGAGAGAAACCTTGTTGCTGAGTGAGAGAAACCTTGTTGCTGAGTGAGATACCTTGTTGCTGAGTGAGATACCTTGTTGCTGAGTGAGATACCTTGTTGCTGAGTGAGATACCTTGTTGCTGAGTGAGATACCTTGTTGCTGAGTGAGATACCTTGTTGCTGAGTGAGAGATACCTTGTTGCTGAGTGAGAGATACCTTGTTGCTGAGTGAGAGATACCTTGTTGCTGAGTGAGAGCGATACCTTGTTGCTGAGTGAGAGATACCTTGTTGCTGAGTGAGAGCGATACCTTGTTGCTGAGTGAGAGCGATACCTTGTTGCTGAGTGAGAGCGATACCTTGTTGCTGAGTGAGAGCGATACCTTGTTGCTGAGTGAGAGCGATACCTTGTTGCTGAGTGAGAGCGATACCTTGTTGCTGAGTGAGAGCGATACCTTGTTGCTGAGTGAGAGCGATACCTTGTTGCTGAGTGAGAGCGATACCTTGTTGCTGAGTGAGAGCGATACCTTGTTGCTGAGTGAGAGCGATACCTTGTTGCTGAGTGAGAGCGATACCTTGTTGCTGAGTGAGAGCGATACCTTGTTGCTGAGTGAGAGCGATACCTTGTTGCTGAGTGAGAGCGATACCTTGTTGCTGAGTGAGAGCGATACCTTGTTGCTGAGTGAGAGCGATACCTTGTTGCTGAGTGAGAGCGATACCTTGTTGCTGAGTGAGAGCGATACCTTGTTGCTGAGTGAGAGCGATACCTTGTTGCTGAGTGAGAGCGATACCTTGTTGCTGAGTGAGAGCGATACCTTGTTGCTGAGTGAGAGCGATACCTTGTTGCTGAGTGAGAGCGATACCTTGTTGCTGAGTGAGAGCGATACCTTGTTGCTGAGTGAGAGCGATACCTTGTTGCAGAGTGAGAGGGATACCTTGTTGCAGAGTGAGAGGGATACCTTGTTGCAGAGTGAGAGGGATACCTTGTTGCAGAGTGAGAGGGATACCTTGTTGCAGAGTGAGAGGGATACCTTGTTGCAGAGTGAGAGGGATACCTTGTTGCAGAGTGAGAGGGATACCTTGTTGCAGAGTGAGAGGGATACCTTGTTGCAGAGTGAGAGGGATACCTTGTTGCAGAGTGAGAGGGATACCTTGTTGCAGTGAGAGGGATACCTTGTTGCAGAGTGAGAGGGATACCTTGTTGCAGAGTGAGAGGGATACCTTGTTGCAGAGTGAGAGGGATACCTTGTTGCAGAGTGAGAGAGATACCTTGTTGCTGAGTGAGAGAGATACCTTGTTGCTGAGTGAGAGAGATACCTTGTTGCTGAGTGAGAGAGATACCTTGTTGCTGAGTGTGAGAGATACCTTGTTGCTGAGTGTGAGAGATGCCTTGTTGCTGAGTGTGAGAGATGCCTTGTTGCTGAGTGTGAGAGATGCCTTGTTGCTGAGTGTGAGAGATGCCTTGTTGCTGAGTGTGAGAGATGCCTTGTTGCTGAGTGTGAGAGATGCCTTGTTGCTGAGTGTGAGAGATGCCTTGTTGCTGAGTGTGAGAGATACCTTGTTGCTGAGTGCGAGAGATACCTTGTTGCTGAGTGCAAGACATACCTTGTTCCTGACTGTTTGAAATGCCTTGTTGCTGAGTGAGAGAGCTACCGTGTTGCTGAGAGAGATACCTCGTTGCTGAGTGAGAGAGATACTTTGTTGCTGTGTGAGAGCAATACCTTGTTGCTGAGTGAGAGCAAAACCTTGTTGCTGAGTGAGAGATACCTTGTTTGATGAGTGAGAGATACCTTGTTGCTGAGTGAGAGATACCTTGTTGCTGAGTGAGAGATACCTTGTTGCTGAGTGAGAGCAATACCTTGTTGCTGAGTGAGAGCAATACCTTGTTGCTGAGTGAGAGCAATACCTTGTTGCTGAGTGAGAGCAATACCTTGTTGCTGAGTGAGAGCAACACCTTGTTGCTGAGTGAGAGCGATACCTTGTTGCTGAGTGAGAGCGATACCTTGTTGCTGAGTGAGAGCGATACCTTGTTGCTGAGTGAGAGCAATACCTTGTTGCTGAGAGCGAGATACCTTGATGCTGTGCGAGAGATACCTTGATGCTGATTGAGTGAGATACTTTCTCGTTGTGTGAGAGAGAAAGCTTGTTGCTGCGATATACCTTGTTGCTGAGTGAGAGACCTTGTTGCTGAGTGAGAGAGATACCTTGTTGCTGAGTGAGAGAGATACCTTTTTGCTGAGTGAGAGAGATACCTTGTTGCTGAGTGAAAGATACCTTGTTGCTGAGTGAAAGATACCTTGTTGCTGAGTGAAAGATACCTTGTTGCTGAGTGAGAGAGATACCTTGCTGCTGAGTGCGAGAGATAACTTGTTGCTGAGTGAGAGATACCTTGTTGCTGAGTGCGAGAGATACCTTGTTGCTGAATGGAAAACATACCTTGTTCCTGACTGTTTGAAATGCCTTGTTTGCTGAGTGAGAGAGCTACCGTGTTGCTGAGAGAGATACCTTATTGCTGAGTGAGAGAGATACCTTATTGCTGAGTGAGAGAGATACTTTGTTGCTGAGTGAGAGATAAGTTGTTGCTGAGTTGTGAGCAATAACTTGTTGTTGAGTGAGAGCAATTCCTTGGTGCTGTGAGAGATACCTTGTTGCTGAGTGAGAGATAAATTGGAGTGAGACATATCTTGTTGCTGTGTGAGAGGTACATTGTTGTTCAGTGTGACAGTTATATTGTTGCTGAGCGAGTGAGATAATTTGTGGCTGAGTCAGAATACGTTGCTGTGCGAGAGATACCTTGATGCTGATTGAGTGAGATACTTTCTCGTTGTGAGAGAGAAAGCTTGTTGCTGCGATATACCTTGTTGCTGAGTGAGAGACCTTGTTGCTGAGTGAGAGAGATACCTTTTTGCTGAGTGAGAGATACCTTTTTGCTGAGTGAGAGATACCTTTTTGCTGAGTGAGAGATACCTTGTTGCTGAGTGAGAGATACCTTGTTGCTGAGTGAGAGATACCTTGTTGCTGAGTGAGAGATACCTTGTTGCTGAGTGAGAGCGATACCTTGTTGCTGAGTGAGAGCGATACCTTGTTGCTGAGTGAGAGCGATACCTTGTTGCTGAGTGAGAGCGATACCTTGTTGCTGAGTGAGAGCGATACCTTGTTGCTGAGTGAGAGCGATACCTTGTTGCTGAGTGAGAGCGATACCTTGTTGCTGAGTGAGAGCGATACCTTGTTGCTGAGTGAGAGCGATACCTTGTTGCTGAGTGAGAGCGATACCTTGTTGCTGAGTGAGAGCGATACCTTGTTGCTGAGTGAGAGCGATACCTTGTTGCTGAGTGAGAGCGATACCTTGTTGCTGAGTGAGAGCGATACCTTGTTGCTGAGTGAGAGCGATACCTTGTTGCTGAGTGAGAGCGATACCTTGTTGCTGAGTGAGAGCGATACCTTGTTGCTGAGTGAGAGCGATACCTTGTTGCTGAGTGAGAGCGATACCTTGTTGCTGAGTGAGAGCGATACCTTGTTGCTGAGTGAGAGCGATACCTTGTTGCTGAGTGAGAGCGATACCTTGTTGCTGAGTGAGAGCGATACCTTGTTGCTGAGTGAGAGCGATACCTTGTTGCTGAGTGAGAGCGATACCTTGTTGCTGAGTGAGAGCGATACCTTGTTGCTGAGTGAGAGCGATACCTTGTTGCTGAGTGAGAGCGATACCTTGTTGCTGAGTGAGAGCGATACCTTGTTGCTGAGTGAGAGCGATACCTTGTTGCTGAGTGAGAGCGATACCTTGTTGCTGAGTGAGAGCGATACCTTGTTGCTGAGTGAGAGCGATACCTTGTTGCTGAGTGAGAGCGATACCTTGTTGCTGAGTGAGAGCGATACCTTGTTGCTGAGTGAGAGCGATACCTTGTTGCTGAGTGAGAGCGATACCTTGTTGCTGAGTGAGAGCGATACCTTGTTGCTGAGTGAGAGCGATACCTTGTTGCTGAGTGAGAGCGATACCTTGTTGCTGAGTGAGAGCGATACCTTGTTGCTGAGTGAGAGCGATACCTTGTTGCTGAGTGAGAGCGATACCTCGTTGCTGAGTGTGAGCGATACCTCGTTGCTGAGTGTGAGAGATACCTCGTTGCTGAGTGTGAGAGATACCTCGTTGCTGAGTGTGAGAGATACCTCGTTGCTGAGTGTGAGAGATACCTCGTTGCTGAGTGTGAGAGATACCTCGTTGCTGAGTGTGAGAGATACCTCGTTGCTGAGTGTGAGAGATACCTCGTTGCTGAGTGTGAGAGATACCTCGTTGCTGAGTGTGAGAGATACCTCGTTGCTGAGTGTGAGAGATACCTCGTTGCTGAGTGTGAGAGATACCTCGTTGCTGAGTGTGAGAGATACCTCGTTGCTGAGTGTGAGAGATACCTCGTTGCTGAGTGTGAGAGATACCTCGTTGCTGAGTGTGAGAGATACCTCGTTGCTGAGTGTGAGAGATACCTCGTTGCTGAGTGTGAGAGATACCTCGTTGCTGAGTGTGAGAGATACCTCGTTGCTGAGTGTGAGAGATACCTCGTTGCTGAGTGTGAGAGATACCTCGTTGCTGAGTGTGAGAGATACCTCGTTGCTGAGTGTGAGAGATACCTCGTTGCTGAGTGTGAGAGATACCTCGTTGCTGAGTGTGAGAGATACCTCGTTGCTGAGTGTGAGAGATACCTCGTTGCTGAGTGTGAGAGATACCTCGTTGCTGAGTGTGAGAGATACCTCGTTGCTGAGTGTGAGAGAGATACCTCGTTGCTGAGAGAGAGATACCTCGTTGCTGAGTGAGAGATACCTCGTTGCTGAGTGAGAGATACCTCGTTGCTGAGTGAGAGATACCTCGTTGCTGAGTGAGAGATACCTCGTTGCTGAGTGAGAGAGATACCTCGTTGCTGAGTGAGAGCGATACCTCGTTGCTGAGTGAGAGCGATACCTCGTTGCTGAGTGAGAGCGATACCTCGTTGCTGAGTGAGAGCGATACCTCGTTGCTGAGTGAGAGCGATACCTCGTTGCTGAGTGAGAGCGATACCTCGTTGCTGAGTGAGAGCGATACCTCGTTGCTGAGTGAGAGCGATACCTCGTTGCTGAGTGAGAGCGATACCTCGTTGCTGAGTGAGAGCGATACCTCGTTGCTGAGTGAGAGCGATACCTCGTTGCTGAGTGAGAGCGATACCTCGTTGCTGAGTGAGAGCAATACCTCGTTGCTGAGTGAGAGCAATACCTCGTTGCTGAGTGCAAAACATACCTTGTTCCTGACTGTTTGAAATGCCTTGTTGCTGAGTGAGAGAGCTACCGTGTTGCTGAGAGAGATACCTCGTTGCTGAGTGAGAGAGATACCTCGTTGCTGTGTGAGAGCGATACCTCGTTGCTGTGTGAGAGCGATACCTCGTTGCTGAGTGAGAGCGATACCTCGTTGCTGAGTGAGAGGAATACCTTGTTGCTGAGTGAGAGCAATACCTTGTTGCTGAGTGCAAAACATACCTTGTTCCTGACTGTTTGAAATGCCTTGTTGCTGAGTGAGAGAGCTACCGTGTTGCTGAGAGAGATACCTCGTTGCTGAGTGAGAGAGATACCTCGTTGCTGAGTGAGAGAGATACCTCGTTGCTGAGTGAGAGAGATACCTCGTTGCTGAGTGAGAGAGATACCTCGTTGCTGAGTGAGAGCAATACCTTGTTGCTGAGTGAGAGCAATACCTTGTTGCTGAGTGAGAGCAATACCTTATTGCTGAGTGAAAGATACCTTGTTTGATGAGTGAGAGATACCTTGTTTGATGAGTGAGAGACCTTGTTGCTGAGTGAGAGAGATACCTTGTTGCTGATTGAGCGAGATACCTTGTTGCTGATTGAGCGAGATACCTTGTTGCTGAGTGAAAGATACCTTGCTGCTGAGTGAGAGAGATACCTTGCTGCTGTGTGAGAGAGATACCTTGCTGCTGTGTGAGAGAGATACCTTGCTGCTGTGTGAGAGAGATACCTTGCTGCTGAGTGAGAGATAACTTGCTGCTGAGTGAGAGATAACTTGCTGCTGAGTGAGAGATAACTTGCTGCTGAGTGAGAGATAACTTGTTGCTGAGTGAGAGATAACTTGTTGCTGAGTGAGAGATAACTTGTTGCTGAGTGAGAGATAACTTGTTGCTGAGTGAGAGATACCTTGTTGCTAAGTGAGATACCTTGTTGCTGAGTGCGAGAGATACCTTGTTGCTGAATGGAAAACATACCTTGTTCCTGACTGTTTGAAATGCCTTGTTTGATGAGTGAGAGAGCTACCGTGTTGCTGAGAGAGATACCTTATTGCTGAGTGAGAGAGATACTTTGTTGCTGAGTGAGAGATAAGTTGTTGCTGAGTTGTGAGCAATAACTTGTTGTTGAGTGAGAGCAATTCCTTGGTGCTGTGAGAGATACCTTGTTGCTGAGTGAGTGATATCTTGTTGCTCTGTAAGATACCTTGTTGCTGTGTGACATACCTTGTTGCTGAGTGAGAGAGATACTTTGTTGCTGAGAGAGTGATGCCTTGTTGCTGAGTGAGAGAGATACCTTGTTGCTGAGTGAGAGAAATACCTTGTTGCTGTGTGAGAGAAATACCTTGTTGCTGAGTGAGAGATAATTTGTTGCTGAGTGAGAGATAATTTGTTGCTGAGTGAGAGCAATACCTTGTTGCTGAGTGAGAGCAATACCTTGTTGCTGAGTGAGAGATAATTTGTTGCTGAGTGAGAACAATACCTTGTTGCTGAGTGAGAGATAACTTGTTGCTGAGTGAGAGAGATACCTTGCTGCTGTGTGAGAGAGATACCATGTTGCTGAGTGAGAGAGATAACTTGTTGCTGAGTGAGAGATAACTTGTTGCTGAGTGAGAGATACCTTGTTGCTGAGTGAGAGATACCTTGTTGCTGAGTGAGAGATACCTTGTTGCTAAGTGAGATACCTTGTTGCTGAGTGCGAGAGATACCTTGTTGCTGAATGGAAAACATACCTTGTTCCTGACTGTTTGAAATGCCTTGTTTGCTGAGTGAGAGAGCTACCGTGTTGCTGAGAGAGATACCTTATTGCTGAGTGAGAGAGATACTTTGTTGCTGAGTGAGAGATAAGTTGTTGCTGAGTTGTGAGCAATAACTTGTTGTTGAGTGAGAGCAATTCCTTGGTGCTGTGAGAGATACCTTGTTGCTGAGTGAGTGATATCTTGTTGCTCTGTGAGATACCTTGTTGCTGTGTGACATACCTTGTTGCTGAGTGAGAGAGATACCTTGTTGCTGAGAGAGTGATACCTTGTTGCTGTGTGAGAGATAATTTGTTGCTGTGTGAGAGATAATTTGTTGCTGAGTGAGAGATACCTTGTTGCTGAGTGAGAGATACCTTGTTGCTGAGTGAGAGATACCTTGTTGCTAAGTGAGATACCTTGTTGCTGAGTGCGAGAGATACCTTGTTGCTGAATGGAAAACATACCTTGTTCCTGACTGTTTGAAATGCCTTGTTTGCTGAGTGAGAGAGCTACCGTGTTGCTGAGAGAGATACCTTATTGCTGAGTGAGAGAGATACTTTGTTGCTGAGTGAGAGATAAGTTGTTGCTGAGTTGTGAGCAATAACTTGTTGTTGAGTGAGAGCAATTCCTTGGTGCTGTGAGAGATACCTTGTTGCTGAGTGAGTGATATCTTGTTGCTCTGTGAGATACCTTGTTGCTGTGTGACATACCTTGATGCTGAGTGAGAGAGATACCTTGTTGCTGAGAGAGTGATGCCTTGTTGCTGAGTGAGAGAGATACCTTGTTGCTGTGTGAGAGATAATTTGTTGCTGAGTGAGAGATAATTTGTTGCTGAGTGAGAGATACCTTGTTGCTGAGTGAGAGATACCTTGTTGCTGAGTGAGAGATACCTTGTTGCTGAGTGAGAGATACCTTGTTGCTGAGTGAGAGAGATACCATGTTGCTGAGTGCGAGAGATACCTTGTTGCTGAGTGCGAGAGATACCTTGTTGCTGAGTGCGAGAGATACCTTGTTGCTGAGTGCGAGAGATACCTTGTTGCTGAGTGCGAGAGATACCTTGTTGCTGAGTGCGAGAGATACCTTGTTGCTGAGTGCGAGAGATACCTTGTTGCTGAGTGCGAGAGATACCTTGTTGCTGAGTGCGAGAGATACCTTGTTGCTGAGTGCGAGAGATACCTTGTTGCTGAGTGCGAGAGATATCTTGTTGCTCTGTGAGATACCTTGTTGCTGTGTGACATACCTTGATGCTGAGTGAGAGAGATACCTTGTTGCTGAGAGAGTGATGCCTTGTTGCTGAGTGAGAGAGATACCTTGTTGCTGTGTGAGAGATAATTTGTTGCTGAGTGAGAGATAATTTGTTGCTGAGTGAGAGATACCTTGTTGCTGAGTGAGAGATACCTTGCTGCTGAGTGAGAGATACCTTGTTGCTGAGTGAGAGAGATACCATGTTGCTGAGTGCGAGAGATACCTTGTTGCTGAGTGCGAGAGATACCTTGTTGCTGAGTGCGAGAGATACCTTGTTGCTGAGTGCGAGAGATACCTTGTTGCTGAGTGCGAGAGATACCTTGTTGCTGAGTGCGAGAGATACCTTGTTGCTGAGTGCGAGAGATACCTTGTTGCTGAGTGCGAGAGATACCTTGTTGCTGAGTGCGAGAGATACCTTGTTGCTGAGTGCGAGAGATACCTTGTTGCTGAGTGCGAGAGATACCTTGTTGCTGAGTGCGAGAGATACCTTGTTGCTGAGTGCGAGAGATACCTTGTTGCTGAGTGCGAGAGATACCTTGTTGCTGAGTGCGAGAGATACCTTGTTGCTGAGTGCGAGAGATACCTTGTTGCTGAGTGCGAGAGATACCTTGTTGCTGAGTGAGAGAGCTACCGTGTTGCTGAGAGCAATACCTCGTTGCTGAGTGAGAGATAATTTGTTGCTGAGTGAGAGATAATTTGTTGCTGAGTGAGAGATAATTTGTTGCTGAGTGAGAGATAATTTGTTGCTGAGTGAGAGATAATTTGGTGCTGAGTGAGAGATAATTTGTTGCTGAGTGAGAGATAATTTGTTGCTGAGTGAGAGATAATTTGTTGCTGAGTGAGAGATAATTTGTTGCTGAGTGAGAGATAATTTGTTGCTGAGTGAGAGATAATTTGTTGCTGAGTGAGAGATACCTTGTTGCTGAGTGAGAGATACCTTGTTGCTGAGTGAGAGATACCTTGTTGCTGAGTGAGAGATACCTTGTTGCTGTGTGAGAGGTACATTGTTGTTCCGTGTGACAGTTATATTGTTGCTGAGCGAGTGAGATAATTTGTGGCTGAGTCAGAATACGTTGGTGTGCGAGAGATACCTTGATGCTGATTGAGTGAGATACTTTCTCGTTGTGAGAGAGAAAGCTTGTTGCTGCGATATACCTTGTTGCTGAGTGAGAGACCTTGTTGCTGTGTGAGAGAGATACCTTGTTGCTGTGTGAGAGAGATACCTTTTTGCTGTGTGAGAGAGATACCTTGTTGCTGATTGAGGGATACCTTGTTGCTGATTGAGAGAGATACCTCGTTGCTGAGTGAGAGAGATACTTTGTTGCTGTGTGAGGGAGAACTTGTTGCTGACTGAGAGATATCTTGTTGCTGAGTGAGAGGAATAACTTGTTGCTGAGAGAGAGAACTTGTTGCTGAGTGAGAGAGATACCTTGTTGCAGTGTGATAAAGATACCATTTTACTGAGTGAGAGAGATACCTTGTTGCTGAGTGAGAGAGATACCTTGTTGCAGTGTGATAAAGATACCATTTTGCTGAGTGAGAGAGATACCTCGTTGCTGTGTGAGAGAAATAACTTGTTGCTGAGTGAGAAAGATCCCTTATTGTGTGTGAGAGAAACCATGTTGCTGATTGAGGGATACCTTGTTGCTGATTGAGAGAGATACCTCGTTGCTGAGTGAGAGAGATACTTTGTTGCTGTGTGAGAGCAATACCTTGTTGCTGAGTGAGAGCAATACCTTGTTGCTGAGTGAGAGCAATACCTTGTTTGATGAGTGAGAGATACCTTGTTGCTGAGTGAGAGATACCTTGTTGCTGAGTGAGAGATACCTTGGTGCTGAGTGAGAGCAATACCTTGTTGCTGAGTGAGAGCAATACCTTGTTGCTGAGTGAGAGCAATACCTTGTTGCTGAGTGAGAGCAATACCTTGTTGCTGAGTGAGAGCAATACCTTGTTGCTGAGTGAGAGCAATACCTTGTTGCTGAGTGAGAGCAATACCTTGTTGCTGAGTGAGAGCAATACCTTGTTGCTGAGTGAGAGCAATACCTTGTTGCTGAGAGCGAGATACCTTGATGCTGTGCGAGAGATACCTTGATGCTGATTGTGTGAGATACTTTCTCGTTGTGTGAGAGAGAAAGCTTGTTGCTGCGATAGACCTTGTTGCTGAGTGAGTGAGAGACCTTGTTGCTGAGTGAGTGAGAGACCTTGTTGCTGAGTGAGAGAGATACCTTGTTGCTGAGTGAGAGAGATACCTTTTTGCTGTGTGAGAGAGATACCTTGTTGCTGAGTGAGAGAGATACCTTGCTGCTGTGTGAGAGAGATACCATGTTGCTGAGTGAGAGAGATAACTTGTTGCTGAGTGAGAGATACCTTGTTGCTGAGTGAGAGATACCTTGTTGCTAAGTGAGATACCTTGTTGCTGAGTGCGAGAGATACCTTGTTGCTGAATGGAAAACATACCTTGTTCCTGACTGTTTGAAATGCCTTGTTTGCTGAGTGAGAGAGCTACCGTGTTGCTGAGAGAGATACCTTGTTGCTGTGTGAGAGAAATACCTTGTTGCTGAGTGAGAGATAATTTGTTGCTGAGTGAGAGCAATACCTTGTTGCTGAGTGAGAGCAATACCTTGTTGCTGAGTGAGAGCAATACCTTGTTGCTGAGTGAGAGATAATTTGTTGCTGAGTGAGAACAATACCTTGTTGCTGAGTGAGAGATAACTTGTTGCGGAGTGAGAGATAACATGTTGCTTATTGAGACATACCTTGTTGCTGTGCAAGAGATACCTTGATGCTGATTGAGTGAGATACTTTCTCGCTGTGTGAGAGAGAAAGCTTGTTGCTGCGATATACCTTGTTGCTGTGCGAGATACCTTGTTGCTGAGTGAGAGATACATTATTGCTCAGTGAGAGAGATACCTTGATGTTTATTGAGACATACCTTGTTGCTGTGCGAGAGATACCTTAAAGCTGATTGAGTGAGATACTTTCTCGCTGTGTGAGAGAAACCTTGTTGCTGTGATATACCTTGTTGCTGTGTGAGATACCTTGTTGCTGAGTGAGAGATAAATTGATGTGTGAGAGATATCTTGTTGCTGTGTGAGAGGTACATTGTTGTTCAGTGTGACAGTTATATTGTTGTTGAGCGAGTGAGATAATTTGTGGCTGAGTCAGAATACGTTGCTGTGCGAGAGATACCTTGATGCTGATTGAGTGAGATACTTCCTCGTTGTGAGAGAGAAAGCTTGTTGCTGCGATATACCTTGTTGCTGAGTGAGAGACCTTGTTGCTGAGTGAGTGAGAGACCTTTTTGCCGTGTGAGAGAGATACCTTGTTGCTGAGTGAGAGATACCTTGTTGCTGAGTGAGAGATACCTTGTTGCTGAGTGAGAGATACCTTGTTGCTGAGTGAGAGATACCTTGTTGCTGAGTGAGAGATACCTTGTTGCTGAGTGAGAGATACCTTGTTGCTGAGTGAGAGATACCTTGTTGCTGAGTGAGAGATACCTTGTTGCTGAGTGAGAGATACCTTGTTGCTGAGTGAGAGATACCTTGTTGCTGAGTGAGAGATACCTTGTTGCTGAGTGAGAGATACCTTGTTGCTGAGTGAGAGATACTTTGTTGCTGAGTGAGAGATAAGTTGTTGCTGAGTTGTGAGCAATAACTTGTTGTTGAGTGAGAGCAATTCCTTGGTGCTGTGAGAGATACCTTGTTGCTGAGTGAGTGATATCTTGTTGCTCAGTGAGATACCTTGTTGCTGTGTGACATACCTTGTTGCTGAGTGAGAGAGATACCGTGTTGCTGAGAGAGATACCGTGTTGCTGAGAGAGATACCGTGTTGCTGAGAGAGATACCGTGTTGCTGAGAGAGATACCGTGTTGCTGAGAGAGATACCGTGTTGCTGAGAGAGATACCGTGTTGCTGAGAGAGATACCGTGTTGCTGAGAGAGATACCGTGTTGCTGAGAGAGATACCGTGTTGCTGAGAGAGATACCGTGTTGCTGAGAGAGATACCGTGTTGCTGAGAGAGATACCGTGTTGCTGAGAGAGATACCGTGTTGCTGAGAGAGATACCGTGTTTCTGAGAGAGATACCGTGTTGCTGATTGAGAGAGATACCTCGTTGCTGAGTGAGAGAGATACTTTGTTGCTGTGTGAGAGCAATACCTTGTTGCTGAGTGAGGGAGAACTTGTTGCTGACTGAGAGATATCTTGTTGCTGAGTGAGAGGAATAACTTGTTGCTGAGAGAGAGAACTTGTTGCTGAGTGAGAGAGATACCTTGTTGCAGTGTGATAAAGATACCATTTTACTGAGTGAGAGAGATACCTTGTTGCTGAGTGAGAGAGATACCTTGTTGCAGTGTGATAAAGATACCATTTTGCTGAGTGAGAGAGATACCTCGTTGCTGTGTGAGAGAAATAACTTGTTGCTGAGTGAGAAAGATCCCTTATTGTGTGTGAGAGAAACCATGTTGCTGATTGAGGGATACCTTGTTGCTGATTGAGGGATACCTTGTTGCTGAGTGAGAGCAATACCTTGTTGCTGAGTGCGAGAGATACCTTGTTGCTGAGTGCGAGAGATACCTTGTTGCTGAGTGCGAGAGATACCTTGTTGCTGAGTGCGAGAGATACCTTGTTGCTGAGTGCGAGAGATACCTTGTTGCTGAGTGCGAGAGATACCTTGTTGCTGAGTGCCAGAGATACCTTGTTGCTGAGTGCCAGAGATACCTTGTTGCTGAGTGCCAGAGATACCTTGTTGCTGAGTGCCAGAGATACCTTGTTGCTGAGTGCCAGAGATACCTTGTTGCTGAGTGCCAGAGATACCTTGTTGCTGAGTGCCAGAGATACCTTGTTGCTGAGTGCCAGAGATACCTTGTTGCTGAGTGCCAGAGATACCTTGTTGCTGAGTGCCAGAGATACCTTGTTGCTGAGTGCCAGAGATACCTTGTTGCTGAGTGCCAGAGATACCTTGTTGCTGAGTGCCAGAGATACCTTGTTGCTGAGTGCCAGAGATACCTTGTTGCTGAGTGCCAGAGATACCTTGTTGCTGAGTGCCAGAGATACCTTGTTGCTGAGTGCCAGAGATACCTTGTTGCTGAGTGCCAGAGATACCTTGTTGCTGAGTGCCAGAGATACCTTGTTGCTGAGTGCCAGAGATACCTTGTTGCTGAGTGCCAGAGATACCTTGTTGCTGAGTGCCAGAGATACCTTGTTGCTGAGTGCCAGAGATACCTTGTTGCTGAGTGCCAGAGATACCTTGTTGCTGAGTGCCAGAGATACCTTGTTGCTGAGTGCCAGAGATACCTTGTTGCTGAGTGCCAGAGATACCTTGTTGCTGAGTGCCAGAGATACCTTGTTGCTGAGTGCCAGAGATACCTTGTTGCTGAGTGCCAGAGATACCTTGTTGCTGAGTGCCAGAGATACCTTGTTGCTGAGTGCCAGAGATACCTTGTTGCTGAGTGCCAGAGATACCTTGTTGCTGAGTGCCAGAGATACCTTGTTGCTGAGTGCCAGAGATACCTTGTTGCTGAGTGCCAGAGATACCTTGTTGCTGAGTGCCAGAGATACCTTGTTGCTGAGTGCGAGAGATACCTTGTTGCTGAGTGCGAGAGATACCTTGTTGCTGAGTGCGAGAGATACCTTGTTGCTGAGTGCGAGAGATACCTTGTTGCTGAGTGCGAGAGATACCTTGTTGCTGAGTGCGAGAGATACCTTGTTGCTGAGTGCGAGAGATACCTTGTTGCTGAGTGCGAGAGATACCTTGTTGCTGAGTGCGAGAGATACCTTGTTGCTGAGTGCGAGAGATACCTTGTTGCTGAGTGCGAGAGATACCTTGTTGCTGAGTGCCAGAGATACCTTGTTGCTGAGTGCGAGAGATACCTTGTTGCTGAGTGCCAGAGATACCTTGTTGCTGAGTGCGAGAGATACCTTGTTGCTGAGTGCGAGAGATACCTTGTTGCTGAGTGCGAGAGATACCTTGTTCCTGACTGTTTGAAATGCCTTGTTGCTGAGTGAGAGAGCTACCGTGTTGCTGAGAGAGATACCTCGTTGCTGAGTGAGAGAGATACTTTGGTGCTGTGTGAGAGAGATACTTTGGTGCTGTGTGAGAGAGATACTTTGGTGCTGTGTGAGAGCAATACCTTGTTGCTGAGTGAGAGATAATTTGTTGCTGAGTGAGAGATAATTTGTTGCTGAGTGAGAGATAATTTGTTGCTGAGTGAGAGATACCTTGTTGCTGAGTGAGAGATACCTTGTTGCTGTGTGAGAGGTACATTGTTGTTCCGTGTGACAGTTATATTGTTGCTGAGCGAGTGAGATAATTTGTGGCTGAGTCAGAATACGTTGGTGTGCGAGAGATACCTTGATGCTGATTGAGTGAGATACTTTCTCGTTGTGAGAGAGAAAGCTTGTTGCTGCGATATACCTTGTTGCTGAGTGAGAGACCTTGTTGCTGTGTGAGAGAGATACCTTTTTGCTGTGTGAGAGAGATACCTTGTTGCTGATTGAGGGATACCTTGTTGCTGATTGAGAGAGATACCTCGTTGCTGAGTGAGAGAGATACTTTGTTGCTGTGTGAGGGAGAACTTGTTGCTGACTGAGAGATATCTTGTTGCTGAGTGAGAGGAATAACTTGTTGCTGAGAGAGAGAACTTGTTGCTGAGTGAGAGAGATACCTTGTTGCAGTGTGATAAAGATACCATTTTACTGAGTGAGAGAGATACCTTGTTGCTGAGTGAGAGAGATACCTTGTTGCAGTGTGATAAAGATACCATTTTGCTGAGTGAGAGAGATACCTCGTTGCTGTGTGAGAGAAATAACTTGTTGCTGAGTGAGAAAGATCCCTTATTGTGTGTGAGAGAAACCATGTTGCTGATTGAGGGATACCTTGTTGCTGATTGAGAGAGATACCTCGTTGCTGAGTGAGAGAGATACTTTGTTGCTGTGTGAGAGCAATACCTTGTTGCTGAGTGAGAGCAATACCTTGTTGCTGAGTGAGAGCAATACCTTGTTTGATGAGTGAGAGATACCTTGTTGCTGAGTGAGAGATACCTTGTTGCTGAGTGAGAGATACCTTGGTGCTGAGTGAGAGCAATACCTTGTTGCTGAGTGAGAGCAATACCTTGTTGCTGAGTGAGAGCAATACCTTGTTGCTGAGTGAGAGCAATACCTTGTTGCTGAGTGAGAGCAATACCTTGTTGCTGAGTGAGAGCAATACCTTGTTGCTGAGTGAGAGCAATACCTTGTTGCTGAGTGAGAGCAATACCTTGTTGCTGAGAGCGAGATACCTTGATGCTGTGCGAGAGATACCTTGATGCTGATTGTGTGAGATACTTTCTCGTTGTGTGAGAGAGAAAGCTTGTTGCTGCGATAGACCTTGTTGCTGAGTGAGTGAGAGACCTTGTTGCTGAGTGAGTGAGAGACCTTGTTGCTGAGTGAGAGAGATACCTTGTTGCTGAGTGAGAGAGATACCTTGTTGCTGATTGAGAGAGATACCTTTTTGCTGTGTGAGAGAGATACCTTGTTGCTGAGTGAGAGAGATACCTTGCTGCTGTGTGAGAGAGATACCATGTTGCTGAGTGAGAGAGATAACTTGTTGCTGAGTGAGAGATAACTTGTTGCTGAGTGAGAGATACCTTGTTGCTGAGTGAGAGATACCTTGTTGCTAAGTGAGATACCTTGTTGCTGAGTGCGAGAGATACCTTGTTGCTGAATGGAAAACATACCTTGTTCCTGACTGTTTGAAATGCCTTGTTTGCTGAGTGAGAGAGCTACCGTGTTGCTGAGAGAGATACCTTATTGCTGAGTGAGAGAGATACTTTGTTGCTGAGTGAGAGATAAGTTGTTGCTGAGTTGTGAGCAATAACTTGTTGTTGAGTGAGAGCAATTCCTTGGTGCTGTGAGAGATACCTTGTTGCTGAGTGAGTGATATCTTGTTGCTCTGTGAGATACCTTGTTGCTGTGTGACATACCTTGTTGCTGAGTGAGAGAGATACCTTGTTGCTGAGAGAGTGATGCCTTGTTGCTGAGTGAGAGAGATACCTTGTTGCTGTGTGAGAGATAATTTGTTGCTGAGTGAGAGATAATTTGTTGCTGAGTGAGAGATAATTTGTTGCTGAGTGAGAGATACCTTGTTGCTGAGTGAGAGATACCTTGTTGCTGAGTGAGAGATACCTTGTTGCTGAGTGAGAGAGATACCATGTTGCTGAGTGCGAGAGATACCTTGTTGCTGAGTGCGAGAGATACCTTGTTGCTGAGTGCGAGAGATACCTTGTTGCTGAGTGCGAGAGATACCTTGTTGCTGAGTGCGAGAGATACCTTGTTGCTGAGTGCGAGAGATACCTTGTTGCTGAGTGCGAGAGATACCTTGTTGCTGAGTGCGAGAGATACCTTGTTGCTGAGTGCGAGAGATACCTTGTTGCTGAGTGCGAGAGATACCTTGTTGCTGAGTGCGAGAGATACCTTGTTGCTGAGTGCGAGAGATACCTTGTTGCTGAGTGCGAGAGATACCTTGTTGCTGAGTGCGAGAGATACCTTGTTGCTGAGTGCGAGAGATACCTTGTTGCTGAGTGCGAGAGATACCTTGTTGCTGAGTGCGAGAGATACCTTGATGCTGATTGAGTCAGATACTTTCTCGTTGTGAGAGAGAAAGCTTGTTGCTGCGATATACCTTGTTGCTGAGTGAGAGACACCTTTTTGCTGAGTGAGAGATAACTTGTTGCTGAGTGAGATACCTTGTTGCTGAGTGAGAGAGATACCTTGTTGCTGAGTGAGAGAGATACCTTGTTGCTGAGTGAGAGAGATACCTTGTTGCTGAGTGAGAGAGATACCTTGTTGCTGAGTGCGAGAGATACCTTGTTGCTGAGTGCGAGAGATACCTTGTTGCTGAGTGCGAGAGATACCTTGTTGCTGAGTGCGAGAGATACCTTGTTGCTGAGTGCGAGAGATACCTTGTTCCTGACTGTTTGAAATGCCTTGTTGCTGAGTGAGAGAGCTACCGTGTTGCTGAGAGAGATACCTCGTTGCTGAGTGAGAGAGATACTTTGTTGCTGTGTGAGAGCAATACCTTGTTGCTGAGTGAGAGATAATTTGTTGCTGAGTGAGAGATAATTTGTTGCTGAGTGAGAGATAATTTGTTGCTGAGTGAGAGATAATTTGTTGCTGAGTGAGAGATAATTTGTTGCTGAGTGAGAGATAATTTGTTGCTGAGTGAGAGATAATTTGTTGCTGAGTGAGAGATACCTTGTTGCTGAGTGAGAGATACCTTGTTGCTGAGTGAGAGATACCTTGTTGCTGAGTGAGAGATACCTTGTTGCTGAGTGAGAGATACCTTGTTGCTGTGTGAGAGGTACATTGTTGTTCCGTGTGACAGTTATATTGTTGCTGAGCGAGTGAGATAATTTGTGGCTGAGTCAGAATACGTTGGTGTGCGAGAGATACCTTGATGCTGATTGAGTGAGATACTTTCTCGTTGTGAGAGAGAAAGCTTGTTGCTGCGATATACCTTGTTGCTGAGTGAGAGACCTTGTTGCTGTGTGAGAGAGATACCTTTTTGCTGTGTGAGAGAGATACCTTGTTGCTGATTGAGGGATACCTTGTTGCTGATTGAGAGAGATACCTCGTTGCTGAGTGAGAGAGATACTTTGTTGCTGTGTGAGGGAGAACTTGTTGCTGACTGAGAGATATCTTGTTGCTGAGTGAGAGGAATAACTTGTTGCTGAGAGAGAGAACTTGTTGCTGAGTGAGAGAGATACCTTGTTGCAGTGTGATAAAGATACCATTTTACTGAGTGAGAGAGATACCTTGTTGCTGAGTGAGAGAGATACCTTGTTGCAGTGTGATAAAGATACCATTTTGCTGAGTGAGAGAGATACCTCGTTGCTGTGTGAGAGAAATAACTTGTTGCTGAGTGAGAAAGATCCCTTATTGTGTGTGAGAGAAACCATGTTGCTGATTGAGGGATACCTTGTTGCTGATTGAGAGAGATACCTCGTTGCTGAGTGAGAGAGATACTTTGTTGCTGTGTGAGAGCAATACCTTGTTGCTGAGTGAGAGCAATACCTTGTTGCTGAGTGAGAGCAATACCTTGTTTGATGAGTGAGAGATACCTTGTTGCTGAGTGAGAGATACCTTGTTGCTGAGTGAGAGATACCTTGGTGCTGAGTGAGAGCAATACCTTGTTGCTGAGTGAGAGCAATACCTTGTTGCTGAGTGAGAGCAATACCTTGTTGCTGAGTGAGAGCAATACCTTGTTGCTGAGTGAGAGCAATACCTTGTTGCTGAGTGAGAGCAATACCTTGTTGCTGAGTGAGAGCAATACCTTGTTGCTGAGTGAGAGCAATACCTTGTTGCTGAGTGAGAGCAATACCTTGTTGCTGAGTGAGAGCAATACCTTGTTGCTGAGTGAGAGCAATACCTTGTTGCTGAGTGAGAGCAATACCTTGTTGCTGAGTGAGAGCAATACCTTGTTGCTGAGAGCGAGATACCTTGATGCTGTGCGAGAGATACCTTGATGCTGATTGTGTGAGATACTTTCTCGTTGTGTGAGAGAGAAAGCTTGTTGCTGCGATAGACCTTGTTGCTGAGTGAGTGAGAGACCTTGTTGCTGAGTGAGTGAGAGACCTTGTTGCTGAGTGAGAGAGATACCTTGTTGCTGAGTGAGAGAGATACCTTGTTGCTGAGTGAGAGAGATACCTTGTTGCTGTGTGAGAGAGATACCTTGTTGCTGAGTGAGAGAGATACCTTGCTGCTGTGTGAGAGAGATACCATGTTGCTGAGTGAGAGAGATAACTTGTTGCTGAGTGAGAGATACCTTGTTGCTGAGTGAGAGATACCTTGTTGCTAAGTGAGATACCTTGTTGCTGAGTGCGAGAGATACCTTGTTCCTGACTGTTTGAAATGCCTTGTTTGCTGAGTGAGAGAGCTACCGTGTTGCTGAGAGAGATACCTTATTGCTGAGTGAGAGAGATACTTTGTTGCTGAGTGAGAGATAAGTTGTTGCTGAGTTGTGAGCAATAACTTGTTGTTGAGTGAGAGCAATTCCTTGGTGCTGTGAGAGATACCTTGTTGCTGAGTGAGTGATATCTTGTTGCTCTGTGAGATACCTTGTTGCTGTGTGACATACCTTGTTGCTGAGTGAGAGAGATACCTTGTTGCTGAGAGAGTGATGCCTTGTTGCTGAGTGAGAGAGATACCTTGTTGCTGTGTGAGAGAAATACCTTGTTGCTGAGTGAGAGATAATTTGTTGCTGAGTGAGAGCAATACCTTGTTGCTGAGTGAGAGCAATACCTTGTTGCTGAGTGAGAGCAATACCTTGTTGCTGAGTGAGAGCAATACCTTGTTGCTGAGTGAGAGCAATACCTTGTTGCTGAGTGAGAGCAATACCTTGTTGCTGAGTGAGAGATAATTTGTTGCTGAGTGAGAGATAACTTGTTGCGGAGTGAGAGATAACATGTTGCTTATTGAGACATACCTTGTTGCTGTGCAAGAGATACCTTGATGCTGATTGAGTGAGATACTTTCTCGCTGTGTGAGAGAGAAAGCTTGTTGCTGCGATATACCTTGTTGCTGTGCGAGATACCTTGTTGCTGAGTGAGAGATACATTATTGCTCAGTGAGAGAGATACCTTGATGTTTATTGAGACATACCTTGTTGCTGTGCGAGAGATACCTTAAAGCTGATTGAGTGAGATACTTTCTCGCTGTGTGAGAGAAACCTTGTTGCTGTGATATACCTTGTTGCTGTGTGAGATACCTTGTTGCTGAGTGAGAGATAAATTGATGTGTGAGAGATATCTTGTTGCTGTGTGAGAGGTACATTGTTGTTCAGTGTGACAGTTATATTGTTGTTGAGCGAGTGAGATAATTTGTGGCTGAGTCAGAATACGTTGCTGTGCGAGAGATACCTTGATGCTGATTGAGTGAGATACTTCCTCGTTGTGAGAGAGAAAGCTTGTTGCTGCGATATACCTTGTTGCTGAGTGAGAGACCTTGTTGCTGAGTGAGTGAGAGACCTTTTTGCCGTGTGAGAGAGATACCTTGTTGCTGAGTGAGAGATACCTTGTTGCTGAGTGAGAGATACCTTGTTGCTGAGTGCGAGAGATACCTTGTTGCTGAGTGCGAGAGATACCTTGTTGCTGAGTGCCAGAGATACCTTGTTGCTGAGTGCCAGAGATACCTTGTTGCTGAGTGCCAGAGATACCTTGTTGCTGAGTGCCAGAGATACCTTGTTGCTGAGTGCCAGAGATACCTTGTTGCTGAGTGCCAGAGATACCTTGTTGCTGAGTGCCAGAGATACCTTGTTGCTGAGTGCCAGAGATACCTTGTTGCTGAGTGCCAGAGATACCTTGTTGCTGAGTGCCAGAGATACCTTGTTGCTGAGTGCCAGAGATACCTTGTTGCTGAGTGCCAGAGATACCTTGTTGCTGAGTGCCAGAGATACCTTGTTGCTGAGTGCCAGAGATACCTTGTTGCTGAGTGCCAGAGATACCTTGTTGCTGAGTGCCAGAGATACCTTGTTGCTGAGTGCCAGAGATACCTTGTTGCTGAGTGCCAGAGATACCTTGTTGCTGAGTGCCAGAGATACCTTGTTGCTGAGTGCCAGAGATACCTTGTTGCTGAGTGCCAGAGATACCTTGTTGCTGAGTGCCAGAGATACCTTGTTGCTGAGTGCCAGAGATACCTTGTTGCTGAGTGCCAGAGATACCTTGTTGCTGAGTGCCAGAGATACCTTGTTGCTGAGTGCCAGAGATACCTTGTTGCTGAGTGCCAGAGATACCTTGTTGCTGAGTGCCAGAGATACCTTGTTGCTGAGTGCCAGAGATACCTTGTTGCTGAGTGCCAGAGATACCTTGTTGCTGAGTGCCAGAGATACCTTGTTGCTGAGTGCCAGAGATACCTTGTTGCTGAGTGCCAGAGATACCTTGTTGCTGAGTGCCAGAGATACCTTGTTGCTGAGTGCCAGAGATACCTTGTTGCTGAGTGCCAGAGATACCTTGTTGCTGAGTGCCAGAGATACCTTGTTGCTGAGTGCCAGAGATACCTTGTTGCTGAGTGCCAGAGATACCTTGTTGCTGAGTGCCAGAGATACCTTGTTGCTGAGTGCCAGAGATACCTTGTTGCTGAGTGCCAGAGATACCTTGTTGCTGAGTGCCAGAGATACCTTGTTGCTGAGTGCCAGAGATACCTTGTTGCTGAGTGCCAGAGATACCTTGTTGCTGAGTGCCAGAGATACCTTGTTGCTGAGTGCCAGAGATACCTTGTTGCTGAGTGCCAGAGATACCTTGTTGCTGAGTGCCAGAGATACCTTGTTGCTGAGTGCCAGAGATACCTTGTTGCTGAGTGCCAGAGATACCTTGTTGCTGAGTGCCAGAGATACCTTGTTGCTGAGTGCCAGAGATACCTTGTTGCTGAGTGCCAGAGATACCTTGTTGCTGAGTGCCAGAGATACCTTGTTGCTGAGTGCCAGAGATACCTTGTTGCTGAGTGCCAGAGATACCTTGTTGCTGAGTGCCAGAGATACCTTGTTGCTGAGTGCCAGAGATACCTTGTTGCTGAGTGCCAGAGATACCTTGTTGCTGAGTGCCAGAGATACCTTGTTGCTGAGTGCCAGAGATACCTTGTTGCTGACTGATTGAAATGCCTTGTTGTTTAGTGAGAGATAAGTTGTTGCTGAGTTGTGAGCAATAACTTGTTGTTGAGTGAGAGCAATAACTTGTTGTTGAGTGAGAGCAATAACTTGTTGTTGAGTGAGAGCAATAACTTGTTGTTGAGTGAGAGCAATAACTTGTTGTTGAGTGAGAGCAATAACTTGTTGTTGAGTGAGAGCAATAACTTGTTGTTGAGTGAGAGCAATTCCTTGGTGCTGTGAGAGATACCTTGTTGCTGTGTGAGAGAGAGATGCCTTGTTACTGAGTGAGAGAGATACTTTGTTGCTGAGTGAGAGCAATACCTTGTTGCTGAGTGAGAGCAATACCTTGTTGCTGAGTGAGAGCAATACCTTGTTGCTGAGTGAGAGCAATACCTTGTTGCTGAGTGAGAGCAATACCTTGTTGCTGAGTGAGAGCAATACCTTGTTGCTGAGTGAGAGCAATACCTTGTTGCTGAGTGAGAGCAATACCTTGTTGCTGAGTGAGAGATAATTTGTTGCTGAGTGAGAACAATACCTTGTTGCTGAGTGAGAGCAATATCTTGTTGCTGAGTGAGAGATAACATGTTGCTTATTGAGACATACCTTGTTGCTGTGCAAGAGATACCTTGATGCTGATTGAGTGAGATACTTTCTCGCTGTGTGAGAGAGAAAGCTTGTTGCTGCGATATACCTTGTTGCTGTGCGAGATACCTTGTTGCTGAGTGAGAGATACCTTATTGCTCAGTGAGAGAGATACCTTGATGTTTATTGAGACATACCTTGTTGCTGTGCGAGAGATACCTTAAAGCTGATTGAGTGAGATACTTTCTCGCTGTGTGAGAGAAAGCTTGTTGCTGTGATATACCTTGTTGCTGTGTGAGATACCTTGTTGCTGAGTGAGAGATAAATTGATGTGTGAGAGATATCTTGTTGCTGTGTGAGAGGTACATTGTTGTTCAGTGTGACAGTTATATTGTTGCTGAGCGAGTGAGATAATTTGTGGCTGAGTCAGAATACGTTGGTGTGCGAGAGATACCTTGATGCTGATTGAGTGAGATACTTTCTCGTTGTGAGAGAGAAAGCTTGTTGCTGCGATATACCTTGTTGCTGAGTGAGAGACCTTGTTGCTGTGTGAGAGAGATACCTTTTTGCTGTGTGAGAGAGATACCTTGTTGCTGAGTGAGAGATACCTTGTTGCTGAGTGAGAGATACCTTGTTGCTGAGTGAGAGATACCTTGTTGCTGAGTGAGAGATACCTTGTTGCTGAGTGAGAGATACCTTGTTGCTGAATGAGATACCTTGTTCCTGTGTGAGAGAGATACCTTGTTGCTGAGTGAGAGATACCTTGTTGCTGAGTGAGAGATACCTTGTTGCTGAGTGAGAGATACCTTGTTGCTGAGTGAGAGATACCTTGTTGCTGAGTGAGAGAGATACCTTGTTGCTGATTGAGCGAGATACCTTTTTGCTGTGTGAGAGATACCTTGATGCTGATTGAGTGAGATACTTTCTCGTTGTGAGAGAGAAAGCTTGTTGCTGCGATATACCTTGTTGCTGAGTGAGAGACCTTGTTGCTGAGTGAGAGAGATACCTTTTTGCTGTGTGAGAGAGATACCTTGTTGCTGAGTGAGAAAAACCTTGTTGCTGAGTGAGAGCAATACCTTGTTGCTGAGTGAGAGCAATAACTTGTTGCTGAGTGAGAGCAATACCTTGGTGCTGAGTGAGAGATACCTTGTTGCTGTGAGAGGTAGCTTGTTGCTGAGTGCAAAACATACCTTGTTCCTGACTGTTTGAAATGCCTTGTTGCTGAGTGAGAGAGCTACCGTGTTGCTGAGAGATACTTTGTTGCTGAGTGAGAGATACTTTGTTGCTGAGTGAGAGATACTTTGTTGCTGAGTGAGAGATACTTTGTTGCTGAGTGAGAGCAATACCTTGTTGCTGAGTGAGAGCAATACCTTGTTGCTGAGTGAGAGCAATACCTTGTTGCGGAGTGAGAGATAATTTGTTGCTGAGTGAGAACAATACCTTGTTGCTGAGTGAGAGATAACTTGTTGCTGAGTGAGAGATAACATGTTGCTTATTGAGACATACCTTGTTGCTGTGCAAGAGATACCTTGATGCTGATTGAGTGAGATACTTTCTCGCTGTGTGAGAGAGAAAGCTTGTTGCTGCGATATACCTTGTTGCTGTGCGAGATACCTTGTTGCTGAGTGAGAGATACCTTATTGCTCAGTGAGAGAGATACCTTGATGTTTATTGAGACATACCTTGTTGCTGTGCGAGAGATACCTTAAAGCTGATTGAGTGAGATACTTTCTTGCTGTGTGAGAGAAAGCTTGTTGCTGTGATATACCTTGTTGCTGTGTGAGATACCTTGTTGCTGAGTGAGAGATAAATTGATGTGTGAGAGATATCTTGTTGCTGTGTGAGAGGTACATTGTTGTTCAGTGTGACAGTTATATTGTTGTTGAGCGAGTGAGATAATTTGTGGCTGAGTCAGAATACGTTGCTGTGCGAGAGATACCTTGATGCTGATTGAGTGAGATACTTCCTCGTTGTGAGAGAAAGCTTGTTGCTGCGATATACCTTGTTGCTGAGTGAGAGACCTTGTTGCTGAGTGAGAGAGATACCTTGTTGCTGAGTGAGAGATACCTTGTTGCTGAGTGAGATACCTTGATGCTGAGTGAGAGATACCTTGTTGCTGAGTGAGCGATACCTTGTTGCTGAGTGAGAGATACCTTGTTGCTGAGTGAGAGATAACATGTTGCTTATTGAGACATACCTTGTTGCTGTGCAAGAGATACCTTGATGCTGATTGAGTGAGATACTTTCTCGCTGTGTGAGAGAGAAAGCTTGTTGCTGCGATATACCTTGTTGCTGTGCGAGATACCTTGTTGCTGAGTGAGAGATACCTTATTGCTCAGTGAGAGAGATACCTTGATGTTTATTGAGACATACCTTGTTGCTGTGCGAGAGATACCTTAAAGCTGATTGAGTGAGATACTTTCTTGCTGTGTGAGAGAAAGCTTGTTGCTGCGATATACCTTGTTGCTGTGCGAGATACCTTGTTGCTGAGTGAGAGATACCTTATTGCTCAGTGAGAGAGATACCTTGATGTTTATTGAGACATACCTTGTTGCTGTGCGAGAGATACCTTAAAGCTGATTGAGTGAGATACTTTCTTGCTGTGTGAGAGAAAGCTTGTTGCTGTGATATACCTTGTTGCTGTGTGAGATACCTTGTTGCTGAGTGAGAGATAAATTGATGTGTGAGAGATATCTTGTTGCTGTGTGAGAGGTACATTGTTGTTCAGTGTGACAGTTATATTGTTGTTGAGCGAGTGAGATAATTTGTGGCTGAGTCAGAATACGTTGCTGTGCGAGAGATACCTTGATGCTGATTGAGTGAGATACTTCCTCGTTGTGAGAGAGAAAGCTTGTTGCTGCGATATACCTTGTTGCTGAGTGAGAGACCTTGTTGCTGAGTGAGAGAGATACCTTGTTGCTGAGTGAGAGATACCTTGTTGCTGAGTGAGAGATACCTTGTTGCTGAGTGAGAGATACCTTGTTGCTGAGTGAGATACCTTGATGCTGAGTGAGAGATACCTTGTTGCTGAGTGAGCGATACCTTGTTGCTGAGTGAGAGATACCTTGTTGCTGAGTGAGAGATACCTTGTTGCTGAGTGAGAGATACCTTGTTGCTGAGTGAGAGATACCTTGTTGCTGAGTGAGAGATACCTTGTTGCTGAGTGAGAGATACCTTGTTGCTGAGTGAGAGAGATACCTTGTTTCTGAGTGAGAGATACCTTGTTGCTAAGTGAGATACCTTGTTGCTGAGTGAGTGAGATACCTTGTTGCTGAGAGAGAGATACCTTGTTGCTGAGAGAGAGATACCTTGTTGCTGAGTGAGAGATACCTTGTTGCTGAGAGAGAGATACCTTGTTGCTGAGAGAGAGATACCTTGTTGCTGAGAGAGAGATACCTTGTTGCTGAGAGAGAGATACCTTGTTGCTGAGTGAGAGATACCTTGTTGCTGAGTGAGAGATACCTTGTTGCTGAGTGCTAGAGATACCTTGTTGCTGAGTGCAAAACATACCTTGTTCCTGACTGTTTGAAATGCCTTGTTGCTGAGTGAGAGAGCTACCGTGTTGCTGAGTGAGAGAGATACTTTGTAGCTGTGTGAGAGCAATACCTTGTTGCTGAGTGAGAGATAATTTGTTGCTGAGTGAGAGATACCTTGTTGATGAGTGAGAGATACCTTGGTGCTGAGTGAGAGATACCTTGGTGCTGAGTGAGAGATACCTTGGTGCTGAGTGAGAGATACCTTGGTGCTGAGTGAGAGATACCTTGGTGCTGAGTGAGAGATACCTTGGTGCTGAGTGAGAGATACCTTGGTGCTGAGTGAGAGATATCTTGTTGCTGTGTGAGAGGTACATTGTTGTTCAGTGTGACAGTTATATTATTGCTGAGCGAGTGAGATAATTTGTGGCTGAGTCAGAATACGTTGCTGTGCGAGAGATACCTTGATGCTGATTGAGTGAGATACTTTCTCGTTGTGAGAGAGAAAGCTTGATGCTGCGATATACCTTGTTGCTGAGTGAGAGATACCTTTTTGCTGAGTGAGAGATACCTTTTTGCTGAGTGAGAGATACCTTTTTGCTGAGTGAGAGATACCTTTTTGCTGAGTGAGAGATACCTTTTTGCTGAGTGAGAGATACCTTGTTGCTGAGTGAGAGATACCTTGTTGCTGAGAGAGATAACTTATTGCTGATTGAGTGAGATACTTTCTCGCTGTGTGAGAGAGAAAGCTTGTTGCTGCGATATACCTAGTTGCTGTGTGACATACCTTGTTTCTGAGTGAAAGATACCGTTGCTGAGTGAGAGAGATACCTTGTTGCTGAGTGAGTGATATCTTGTTGCTCTGTGAGATACCTTGTTGTTTTGTGAGAGCAATACCTTGTTGCTGAGTGCGAGAGATACCTTGTTCCTGACTGACTGAAATGCCTTGTTGCTTAGTGAGAGATAAGTTGTTGCTGAGTTGTGAGCAATAACTTGTTGTTGAGTGAGAGCAATTCCTTGGTGCTGTGAGAGATACCTTGTTGCTGAGTGAGTGATATCTTGTTGCTCAGTGAGATACCTTGTTGCTATGTGACATACCTTGTTGCTGAGTGAGAGAGATACCTTGTTGCTGAGAGAGTGATACCTTGTTGCTGAGAGAGAGATACCTTGTTGCTGAGAGAGAGATACCTTGTTGCTGAGAGAGAGATACCTTGTTGCTGAGAGAGAGATACCTTGTTGCTGAGAGAGAGATACCTTGTTGCTGAGAGAGAGATACCTTGTTGCTGAGAGAGAGATACCTTGTTGCTGAGTGCGAGAGATACCTTGTTGCTGAGTGCAAAACATACCTTGTTCCTGACTGTTTGAAATGCCTTGTTGCTGAGTGAGAGAGCTACCGTGTTGCTGAGTGAGAGAGATACTTTGTAGCTGTGTGAGAGCAATACCTTGTTGCTGAGTGAGAGATACCTTGTTTGATGAGTGAGAGATACCTTGTTTGATGAGTGAGAGATACCTCGTTGCTGAGTGAGAGAGATACTTTGTTGCTGTGTGAGAGCAATACCTTGTTGCTGAGTGAGAGATAATTTGTTGCTGAGTGAGAGATACATTGTTGATGAGTGAGAGATACCTTGGTGCTGAGTGAGAGATACCTTGGTGCTGAGTGAGAGATACCTTGGTGCTGAGTGAGAGATACCTTGGTGCTGAGTGAGAGATACCTTGGTGCTGAGTGAGAGATATCTTGTTGCTGTGTGAGAGGTACATTGTTGTTCAGTGTGACAGTTATATTATTGCTGAGCGAGTGAGATAATTTGTGGCTGAGTCAGAATACGTTGCTGTGCGAGAGATACCTTGATGCTGATTGAGTGAGATACTTTCTCGTTGTGAGAGAGAAAGCTTGATGCTGCGATATACCTTGTTGCTGAGTGAGAGATACCTTTTTGCTGAGTGAGAGATACCTTTTTGCTCAGTTAGAGATACCTTTTTGCTGAGTGAGAGATACCTTGTTGCTGAGTGAGAGATACCTTGTTGCTGAGAGAGATAACTTATTGCTGATTGAGTGAGATACTTTCTCGCTGTGTGAGAGAGAAAGCTTGTTGCTGCGATATACCTAGTTGCTGTGTGACATACCTTGTTTCTGAGTGAAAGATACCGTTGCTGAGTGAGAGAGATACCTTGTTGCTGAGTGAGTGATATCTTGTTGCTCTGTGAGATACCTTGTTGTTTTGTGAGAGCAATACCTTGTTGCTGAGTGCGAGAGATACCTTGTTCCTGACTGACTGAAATGCCTTGTTGCTTAGTGAGAGATAAGTTGTTGCTGAGTTGTGAGCAATAACTTGTTGTTGAGTGAGAGCAATTCCTTGGTGCTGTGAGAGATACCTTGTTGCTGAGTGAGTGATATCTTGTTGCTCAGTGAGATACCTTGTTGCTGTGTGACATACCTTGTTGCTGAGTGAGAGAGATACCTTGTTGCTGAGAGAGTGATGCCTTGTTGCTGAGTGAGAGAGATACCTTGTTGCTGTGTGAGAGAAATACCTTGTTGCTGTGTGAGAGAAATACCTTGTTGCTGTGTGAGAGAAATACCTTGTTGCTGTGTGAGAGAAATACCTTGTTGCTGAGTGAGAGATAATTTGTTGCTGAGTGAGAGATAATTTGTTGCTGAGTGAGAGCAATATCTTGTTGCTGAGTGAGAGATAACTTGTTGCTGAGTGAGAGCAATACCTTGTTGCTGAGTGAGAGATAATTTGTTGCTGAGTGAGAACAATACCTTGTTGTTGAGTGAGAGATACTTTGTTGCTGAGTGAGAGCAATATCTTGTTGCTGTGTGAGAGATAACATGTTGCTGATTGAGACATACCTTGTTGCTGTGCAAGAGATACCTTGATGCTGATTGAGTGAGATACTTTCTCGCTGTGTGAGAGAGAAAGCTTGTTGCTGCGATATACCTTGTTGCTGTGAGAGATACCTTGTTGCTGAGTGAGTGATATCTTGTTGCTCAGTGAGATACCTTGTTGTTTTGTGAGAGAGATACCTTGTTGCTGAGTGAGAGAGATACCTTGTTGCTGAGTGAGAGAGATACCTTGTTGCTGTGTGAGAGAGATACCTTTTTGCTGTGTGAGAGAGATACCTTGTTGCTGAGAGAGTGATGCCTTGTTACTGAGTGAGAGAGATACTTTGTTGCTGTGTGAGAGAAATACCTTGTTGCTGAGTGAGAGATAATTTGTTGCTGAGTGAGAGCAATACCTTGTTGCTGAGTGAGAGCAATACCTTGTTGCTGAGTGAGAGCAATACCTTGTTGCTGAGTGAGAGCAATACCTTGTTGCTGAGTGAGAGCAATACCTTGTTGCTGAGTGAGAGCAATACCTTGTTGCTGAGTGAGAGCAATACCTTGTTGCTGAGTGAGAGCAATACCTTGTTGCTGAGTGAGAGATAATTTGTTGCTGAGTGAGCACAATACCTTGTTGCTGAGTGAGAGATAACTTGTTGCTGAGTGAGAGATAACTTGTTGCTGAGTGAGAGATAACTTGTTGCTGAGTGAGAGATAACATGTTGCTTATTGAGACATACCTTGTTGCTGTGCAAGAGATACCTTGATGCTGATTGAGTGAGATACTTTCTCGCTGTGTGAGAGAGAAAGCTTGTTGCTGCGATATACCTTGTTGCTGTGCGAGATACCTTGTTGCTGAGTGAGAGATACCTTATTGCTCAGTGAGAGAGATACCTTGATGTTTATTGAGACATACCTTGTTGCTGTGCGAGAGATACCTTAAAGCTGATTGAGTGAGATACTTTCTCGCTGTGTGAGAGAAAGCTTGTTGCTGTGATATACCTTGTTGCTGTGTGAGATACCTTGTTGCTGAGTGAGAGATAAATTGATGTGTGAGAGATATCTTGTTGCTGTGTGAGAGGTACATTGTTGTTCAGTGTGACAGTTATATTGTTGCTGAGCGAGTGAGATAATTTGTGGCTGAGTCAGAATACGTTGCTGTGCGAGAGATACCTTGATGCTGATTGAGTGAGATACTTTCTCGTTGTGAGAGAGAAAGCTTGTTGCTGCGATATACCTTGTTGCTGAGTGAGAGACCTTGTTGCTGAGTGAGAGAGATACCTTTTTGCTGTGTGAGAGAGATACCTTTTTGCTGAGTGAGAGATACCTTGTTGCTGAGTGAGAGATACCTTGTTGCTGAGTGAGAGATACCTTGTTGCTGAGTGAGAGATACCTTGTTGCTGAGTGAGAGATACCTTGTTGCTGAGTGAGAGATACCTTGTTGCTCAGTGAGAGATACCTTGTTGCTGAATGAGATACCTTGTTCCTGTGTGAGAGATACCTTGTTGCTGAGTGAGAGATACCTTGTTGCTGAGTGAGAGATACCTTGTTGCTGAGTGAGAGATACCTTGTTGCTGAGTGAGAGATACCTTGTTGCTGATTGAGCGAGATACCTTGTTGCTGATTGAGCGAGATACCTTGTTGCTGATTGAGCGAGATACCTTTTTGCTGTGTGAGAGATACCTTGATGCTGATTGAGTGAGATACTTTCTCGTTGTGTGAGAGAGAAAGCTTGTTGCTGCGATATACCTTGTTGCTGAGTGAGAGATACCTTGTTGCTGAGTGAGAGAGATACCTTTTTGCTGTGTGAGAGAGATACCTTGTTGCTGAGTGAGAAAAACCTTGTTGCTGAGTGAGAGCAATACCTTGTTGCTGAGTGAGAGCAATACCTTGGTGCTGAGTGAGAGATACCTTGTTGCTGAGAGAGGTAGCTTGTTGCTGAGTGCAAAACATACCTTGTTCCTGACTGTTTGAAATGCCTTGTTGCTGAGTGAGAGAGCTACCGTGTTGCTGAGAGATACCTCATTGCTGAGTGAGAGATACTTTGTTGCTGAGTGAGAGCAATACCTTGTTGCTGAGTGAGAGCAATACCTTGTTGCTGAGTGAGAGCAATACCTTGTTGCTGAGTGAGAGATACCTTGTTGCTGAGTGAGAGATACATTGTTGCTGACTGAGAGATACCTTGTTGCTGAGTGAGAGATACCTTGTTGCTGAGTGAGAGAGATACCTTGTTTCTGAGTGAGAGATACCTTGTTGCTAAGTGAGATACCTTGTTGCTGAGTGAGAGAGATACCTTGTTGCTGAGTGAGAGAGATACCTTGTTGCTGAGTGAGAGAGATACCTTGTTGCTGAGTGAGAGAGATACCTTGTTGCTGAGAGAGAGATACCTTGTTGCTGAGAGAGAGATACCTTGTTGCTGAGAGAGAGATACCTTGTTGCTGAGAGAGAGATACCTTGTTGCTGAGAGAGAGATACCTTGTTGCTGAGTGCGAGAGATACCTTGTTGCTGAGTGCAAAACATACCTTGTTCCTGACTGTTTGAAATGCCTTGTTGCTGAGTGAGAGAGCTACCGTGTTGCTGAGAGAGATACCTCGTTGCTGAGTGAGAGAGATACTTTGTAGCTGTGTGAGAGCAATACCTTGTTGCTGAGTGAGAGATACCTTGTTTGATGAGTGAGAGATACCTCGTTGCTGAGTGAGAGAGATACTTTGTTGCTGTGTGAGAGCAATACCTTGTTGCTGAGTGAGAGATAATTTGTTGCTGAGTGAGAGATAATTTGTTGCTGAGTGAGAGATACCTTGTTGCTGAGTGAGAGATAATTTGTTGCTGAGTGAGAGATACCTTGTTGATGAGTGAGAGATACCTTGGTGCTGAGTGAGAGATACCTTGGTGCTGAGTGAGAGATACCTTGGTGCTGAGTGAGAGATATCTTGTTGCTGTGTGAGAGGTACATTGTTGTTCAGTGTGACAGTTATATTATTGCTGAGCGAGTGAGATAATTTGTGGCTGAGTCAGAATACGTTGCTGTGCGAGAGTTACTTTGATGCTGATTGAGTGAGATACTTTCTTGTTGTGAGAGAGAAAGCTTGATGCTGCGATATACCTTGTTGCTGAGTGAGAGTTACCTTTTTGCTGAGTGAGAGATACCTTTTTGCTGAGTGAGAGATACCTTTTTGCTGAGTGAGAGATACCTTTTTGCTGAGTGAGAGATACCTTTTTGCTGAGTGAGAGATACCTTTTTGCTGAGTGAGAGATACCTTTTTGCTGAGTGAGAGATACCTTGTTGCTGAGAGAGATAACTTATTGCTGATTGAGTGAGATACTTTCTCGCTGTGTGAGAGAGAAAGCTTGTTGCTGCGATATACCTAGTTGCTGTGTGACATACCTTGTTTCTGAGTGAAAGATACCGTTGCTGAGTGAGAGAGATACCTTGTTGCTGAGTGAGTGATATCTTGTTGCTCTGTGAGATACCTTGTTGTTTTGTGAGAGCAATACCTTGTTGCTGAGTGCGGGAGATACCTTGTTCCTGACTGACTGAAATGCCTTGTTGCTTAGTGAGAGATAAGTTGTTGCTGAGTTGTGAGCAATAACTTGTTGTTGAGTGAGAGCAATTCCTTGGTGCTGTGAGAGATACCTTGTTGCTGAGTGAGTGATATCTTGTTGCTCAGTGAGATACCTTGTTGCTATGTGACATACCTTGTTGCTGAGTGAGAGAGATACCTTGTTGCTGAGAGAGTGATGCCTTGTTGCTGAGTGAGAGAGATACTTTGTTGCTGTGTGAGAGAAATACCTTGTTGCTGTGTGAGAGAAATACCTTGTTGCTGTGTGAGAGAAATACCTTGTTGCTGAGTGAGAGATAATTTGTTGCTGAGTGAGAGCAATATCTTGTTGCTGAGTGAGAGATAACTTGTTGCTAAGTGAGAGCAATACCTTGTTGCTGAGTGAGAGATAATTTGTTGCTGAGTGAGAGATACTTTGTTGCTGAGTGAGAGCAATATCTTGTTGCTGAGTGAGAGATAACATGTTGCTGATTGAGACATACCTTGTTGCTGTGCAAGAGATACCTTGATGCTGATTGAGTGAGATACTTTCTCGCTGTGTGAGAGAGAAAGCTTGTTGCTGCGATATACCTTGTTGCTGTGTGAGATACCTTGTTGCTGAGTGAGAGATACCTTATTGCTCAGTGAGAGAGATACCTTGATGTTTATTGAGACATACCTTGTTGCTGTGCGAGAGATACCTTAAAGCTGATTGAGTGAGATACTTTCTCGCTGTGTGAGAGAAAGCTTGTTGCTATGATATACCTTGTTGCTGTGTGAGATACCTTGTTGCTGAGTGAGAGATAAATTGATGTGTGAGAGATATCTTGTTGCTGTGTGAGAGGTACATTGTTGTTCAGTGTGACAGTTATATTGTTGCTGAGCGAGTGAGATAATTTGTGGCTGAGTCAGAATACGTTGGTGTGCGAGAGATACCTTGATGCTGATTGAGTGAGATACTTTCTCGTTGTGAGAGAGAAAGCTTGTTGCTGCGATATACCTTGTTGCTGAGTGAGAGACCTTGTTGCTGAGTGAGAGAGATACCTTTTTGCTGTGTGAGAGAGATACCTTTTTGCTGTGTGAGAGAGATACCTTGTTGCTGAGTGAGAGATACCTTGTTGCTGAGTGAGAGCAATACCTTGTTGCTGAGTGAGAGCAATAACTTGTTGCTGAGTGAGAGCAATACCTTGGTGCTGAGTGAGAGATACCTTGTTGCTGAGAGAGGTAGCTTGTTGCTGAGTGCAAAACATACCTTGTTCCTGACTGTTTGAAATGCCTTGTTGCTGAGTGAGAGAGCTACCGTGTTGCTGAGAGATACCTTGTTGCTGAGTGAGAGATACCTTGTTGCTGAGTGAGAGCAATACCTTGTTGCTGAGTGAGAGCAATACCTTGTTGCTGAGTGAGAGCAATACCTTGTTGCTGAGTGAGAGATAACTTGTTGCTGAGTGAGAGATAACTTGTTGCTGAGTGAGAGATAACTTGTTGCTGAGTGAGAGATAACATGTTGCTTATTGAGACATACCTTGTTGCTGTGCAAGAGATACCTTGATGCTGATTGAGTGAGATACTTTCTCGCTGTGTGAGAGAAAAAGCTTGTTGCTGCGATATACCTTGTTGCTGTGCGAGATACCTTGTTGCTGAGTGAGAGATACCTTATTGCTCAGTGAGAGAGATACCTTGATGTTTATTGAGACATACCTTGTTGCTGTGCGAGAGATACCTTAAAGCTGATTGAGTGAGATACTTTCTTGCTGTGTGAGAGAAAGCTTGTTGCTGTGATATACCTTGTTGCTGTGTGAGATACCTTGTTGCTGAATGAGAGATAAATTGATGTGTGAGAGATATCTTGTTGCTGTGTGAGAGGTACATTGTTGTTCAGTGTGACAGTTATATTGTTGTTGAGCGAGTGAGATAATTTGTGGCTGAGTCAGAATACGTTGCTGTGCGAGAGATACCTTGATGCTGATTGAGTGAGATACTTCCTCGTTGTGAGAGAGAAAGCTTGTTGCTGCGATATACCTTGTTGCTGAGTGAGAGACCTTGTTGCTGAGTGAGAGAGATACCTTTTTGCTGTGTGAGAGAGATACCTTGTTGCTGAGTGAGAGATACCTTGTTGCTGAGTGAGAGATACCTTGTTGCTGAGTGAGAGATACCTTGTTGCTGAGTGAGAGATACCTTGTTGCTGAGTGAGAGATACCTTGTTGCTGAGTGAGAGATACCTTGTTGCTGAGTGAGAGATACCTTGTTGCTGAGTGAGAGATACTTTGTTGCTGAGTGAGAGATACTTTGTTGCTGAGTGAGAGATACTTTGTTGCTGAGTGAGAGATACCTTGTTGCTGAGTGAGAGATACCTTGTTGCTGAGTGAAAGAGATACCTTGTTGCTGAGTGAGAGAGATACCTTGTTGCTGAGTGAGAGAGATACCTTGTTGCTGAGTGAGAGCAATACCTTGTTGCTGAGTGAGAGCAATACCTTGTTGCTGAGTGATAGATAGCTTGTTGCTGAGTGAGAGATACCTTGTTGCTGAGTGAGAGATAATTTGTTGCTGAGTGAGAACAATACCTTGTTGCTGAGTGAGAGATAACTTGTTGCTGAGTGAGAGATAACATGTTGCTTATTGAGACATACCTTGTTGCTGTGCAAGAGATACCTTGATGCTGATTGAGTGAGATACTTTCTCGCTGTGTGAGAGAGAAAGCTTGTTGCTGCGATATACCTTGTTGCTGTGCGAGATACCTTGTTGCTGAGTGAGAGATACCTTATTGCTCAGTGAGAGAGATACCTTGATGTTTATTGAGACATACCTTGTTGCTGTGCGAGAGATACCTTAAAGCTGATTGAGTGAGATACTTTCTCGCTGTGTGAGAGAAAGCTTGTTGCTGTGATATACCTTGTTGCTGTGTGAGATACCTTGTTGCTGAGTGAGAGATAAATTGATGTGTGAGAGATATCTTGTTGCTGTGTGAGAGGTACATTGTTGTTCAGTGTGACAGTTATATTGTTGCTGAGCGAGTGAGATAATTTGTGGCTGAGTCAGAATACGTTGCTGTGCGAGAGATACCTTGATGCTGATTGAGTGAGATACTTTCTCGTTGTGAGAGAGAAAGCTTGTTGCTGCGATATACCTTGTTGCTGAGTGAGAGACCTTGTTGCTGAGTGAGAGAGATACCTTTTTGCTGTGTGAGAGAAATACCTTTTTGCTGAGTGAGAGATACCTTGTTGCTGAGTGAGAGATACCTTGTTGCTGAGTGAGAGATACCTTGTTGCTCAGTGAGAGATACCTTGTTGCTCAGTGAGAGATACCTTGTTGCTGAATGAGATACCTTGTTCCTGTGTGAGAGAGATACCTTGTTGCTGAGTGAGAGATACCTTGTTGCTGAGTGAGAGATACCTTGTTGCTGATTGAGCGAGATACCTTGTTGCTGATTGAGCGAGATACCTTTTTGCTGTGTGAGAGATACCTTGATGCTGATTGAGTGAGATACTTTCTCGTTGTGTGAGAGAGAAAGCTTGTTGCTGCGATATACCTTGTTGCTGAGTGAGAGATACCTTGTTGCTGAGTGAGAGAGATACCTTTTTGCTGTGTGAGAGAGATACCTTGTTGCTGAGTGAGAAAAACCTTGTTGCTGAGTGAGAGCAATACCTTGTTGCTGAGTGAGAGCAATACCTTGTTGCTGAGTGAGAGCAATAACTTGTTGCTGAGTGAGAGCAATACCTTGGTGCTGAGTGAGAGATACCTTGTTGCTGAGAGAGGTAGCTTGTTGCTGAGTGCAAAACATACCTTGTTCCTGACTGTTTGAAATGCCTTGTTGCTGAGTGAGAGAGCTACCGTGTTGCTGAGAGATACCTCATTGCTGAGTGAGAGATACTTTGTTGCTGAGTGAGAGCAATACCTTGTTGCTGAGTGAGAGCAATACCTTGTTGCTGAGTGAGAGCAATACCTTGTTGCTGAGTGAGAGATACCTTGTTGCTGAGTGAGAGATACCTTGTTGCTGACTGAGAGATACCTTGTTGCTGAGTGAGAGATACCTTGTTGCTGAGTGAGAGAGATACCTTGTTTCTGAGTGAGAGATACCTTGTTGCTAAGTGAGATACCTTGTTGCTGAGTGAGAGAGATACCTTGTTGCTGAGTGAGAGAGATACCTTGTTGCTGAGAGAGAGATACCTTGTTGCTGAGAGAGAGATACCTTGTTGCTGAGAGAGAGATACCTTGTTGCTGAGAGAGAGATACCTTGTTGCTGAGAGAGAGATACCTTGTTGCTGAGAGAGAGATACCTTGTTGCTGAGTGCGAGAGATACCTTGTTGCTGAGTGCAAAACATACCTTGTTCCTGACTGTTTGAAATGCCTTGTTGCTGAGTGAGAGAGCTACCGTGTTGCTGAGAGAGATACCTCGTTGCTGAGTGAGAGAGATACTTTGTAGCTGTGTGAGAGCAATACCTTGTTGCTGAGTGAGAGATACCTTGTTTGATGAGTGAGAGATACCTCGTTGCTGAGTGAGAGAGATACTTTGTTGCTGTGTGAGAGCAATACCTTGTTGCTGAGTGAGAGATAATTTGTTGCTGAGTGAGAGATAATTTGTTGCTGAGTGAGAGATACCTTGTTGCTGAGTGAGAGATACCTTGTTGCTGAGTGAGAGATACCTTGGTGCTGAGTGAGAGATAACTTGTTGCTGAGTGAGAGAGATACCTTGTTGCTGAGTGAGAGAGATACCTTGTTGATGAGTGAGAGATACCTTGGTGCTGAGTGAGAGATACCTTGGTGCTGAGTGAGAGATACCTTGGTGCTGAGTGAGAGATACCTTGGTGCTGAGTGAGAGATACCTTGGTGCTGAGTGAGAGATACCTTGGTGCTGAGTGAGAGATATCTTGTTGCTGTGTGAGAGGTACATTGTTGTTCAGTGTGACAGTTATATTATTGCTGAGCGAGTGAGATAATTTGTGGCTGAGTCAGAATATGTTGCTGTGCGAGAGTTACTTTGATGCTGATTGAGTGAGATACTTTCTTGTTGTGAGAGAGAAAGCTTGATGCTGCGATATACCTTGTTGCTGAGTGAGAGATACCTTTTTGCTGAGTGAGAGATACCTTTTTGCTGAGTGAGAGATACCTTTTTGCTGAGTGAGAGATACCTTTTTGCTGAGTGAGAGATACCTTTTTGCTGAGTGAGAGATACCTTTTTGCTGAGTGAGAGATACCTTTTTGCTGAGTGAGAGATACCTTTTTGCTGAGTGAGAGATACCTTTTTGCTGAGTGAGAGATACCTTGTTGCTGAGAGAGATAACTTATTGCTGATTGAGTGAGATACTTTCTCGCTGTGTGAGAGAGAAAGCTTGTTGCTGCGATATACCTAGTTGCTGTGTGACATACCTTGTTTCTGAGTGAAAGATACCGTTGCTGAGTGAGAGAGATACCTTGTTGCTGAGTGAGTGATATCTTGTTGCTCTGTGAGATACCTTGTTGTTTTGTGAGAGCAATACCTTGTTGCTGAGTGCGGGAGATACCTTGTTCCTGACTGACTGAAATGCCTTGTTGCTTAGTGAGAGATAAGTTGTTGCTGAGTTGTGAGCAATAACTTGTTGTTGAGTGAGAGCAATTCCTTGGTGCTGTGAGAGATACCTTGTTGCTGAGTGAGTGATATCTTGTTGCTCAGTGAGATACCTTGTTGCTATGTGACATACCTTGTTGCTGAGTGAGAGAGATACCTTGTTGCTGAGAGAGTGATGCCTTGTTGCTGAGTGAGAGAGATACTTTGTTGCTGTGTGAGAGAAATACCTTGTTGCTGTGTGAGAGAAATACCTTGTTGCTGTGTGAGAGAAATACCTTGTTGCTGAGTGAGAGATAATTTGTTGCTGAGTGAGAGCAATATCTTGTTGCTGAGTGAGAGATAACTTGTTGCTAAGTGAGAGCAATACCTTGTTGCTGAGTGAGAGATAATTTGTTGCTGAGTGAGAACAATTCCTTGTTGCTGAGTGAGAGATACTTTGTTGCTGAGTGAGAGCAATATCTTGTTGCTGAGTGAGAGATAACATGTTGCTGATTGAGACATACCTTGTTGCTGTGCAAGAGATACCTTGATGCTGATTGAGTGAGATACTTTCTCGCTGTGTGAGAGAGAAAGCTTGTTGCTGCGATATACCTTGTTGCTGTGTGAGATACCTTGTTGCTGAGTGAGAGATACCTTATTGCTCAGTGAGAGAGATACCTTGATGTTTATTGAGACATACCTTGTTGCTGTGCGAGAGATACCTTAAAGCTGATTGAGTGAGATACTTTCTCGCTGTGTGAGAGAAAGCTTGTTGCTATGATATACCTTGTTGCTGTGTGAGATAACTTGTTGCTGAGTGAGAGATAAATTGATGTGTGAGAGATATCTTGTTGCTGTGTGAGAGGTACATTGTTGTTCAGTGTGACAGTTATATTGTTGCTGAGCGAGTGAGATAATTTGTGGCTGAGTCAGAATACGTTGGTGTGCGAGAAATACCTTGATGCTGATTGAGTGAGATACTTTCTCGTTGTGAGAGAGAAAGCTTGTTGCTGCGATATACCTTGTTGCTGAGTGAGAGACCTTGTTGCTGAGTGAGAGAGATACCTTTTTGCTGTGTGAGAGAGATACCTTTTTGCTGTGTGAGAGAGATACCTTGTTGCTGAGTGAGAGATACCTTGTTGCTGAGTGAGAGCAATACCTTGTTGCTGAGTGAGAGCAATAACTTGTTGCTGAGTGAGAGCAATACCTTGGTGCTGAGTGAGAGCAATACCTTGGTGCTGAGTGAGAGATACCTTGTTGCTGAGAGAGGTAGCTTGTTGCTGAGTGCAAAACATACCTTGTTCCTGACTGTTTGAAATGCCTTGTTGCTGAGTGAGAGAGCTACCGTGTTGCTGAGAGATACCTCGTTGCTGAGTGAGAGATACTTTGTTGCTGAGTGAGAGCAATACCTTGTTGCTGAGTGAGAGCAATACCTTGTTGCTGAGTGAGAGATAACTTGTTGCTGAGTGAGAGATAACTTGTTGCTGAGTGAGAGATAACTTGTTGCTGAGTGAGAGATAACATGTTGCTTATTGAGACATACCTTGTTGCTGTGCAAGAGATACCTTGATGCTGATTGAGTGAGATACTTTCTCGCTGTGTGAGAGAAAAAGCTTGTTGCTGCGATATACCTTGTTGCTGTGCGAGATACCTTGTTGCTGAGTGAGAGATACCTTATTGCTCAGTGAGAGAGATACCTTGATGTTTATTGAGACATACCTTGTTGCTGTGCGAGAGATACCTTAAAGCTGATTGAGTGAGATACTTTCTTGCTGTGTGAGAGAAAGCTTGTTGCTGTGATATACCTTGTTGCTGTGTGAGATACCTTGTTGCTGAATGAGAGATAAATTGATGTGTGAGAGATATCTTGTTGCTGTGTGAGAGGTACATTGTTGTTCAGTGTGACAGTTATATTGTTGTTGAGCGAGTGAGATAATTTGTGGCTGAGTCAGAATACGTTGCTGTGCGAGAGATACCTTGATGCTGATTGAGTGAGATACTTCCTCGTTGTGAGAGAGAAAGCTTGTTGCTGCGATATACCTTGTTGCTGAGTGAGAGACCTTGTTGCTGAGTGAGAGAGATACCTTTTTGCTGTGTGAGAGAGATACCTTGTTGCTGAGTGAGAGATACCTTGTTGCTGAGTGAGAGATACCTTGTTGCTGAGTGAGAGATACCTTGTTGCTGAGTGAGAGATACCTTGTTGCTGAGTGAGAGATACCTTGTTGCTGAGTGAGAGATACTTTGTTGCTGAGTGAGAGATACTTTGTTGCTGAGTGAGAGATACTTTGTTGCTGAGTGAGAGATACCTTGTTGCTGAGTGAGAGATACCTTGTTGCTGAGTGAGAGAGATACCTTGTTGCTGAGTGAGAGAGATACCTTGTTGCTGAGTGAGAGCAATACCTTGTTGCTGAGTGAGAGCAATACCTTGTTGCTGAGTGATAGATAGCTTGTTGCTGAGTGAGAGATACCTTGTTGCTGAGTGAGAGATACCTTGTTGCTGAGTGAGAGATACCTTGTTGCTGAGTGAGAGATACCTTGTTGCTGAGTGAGAGCAATAACTTGTTGCTGAGTGTGCAATACCTTGGTGCTGAGTGAGAGATACCTTGTTGCTGAGAGAGGTAGCTTGTTGCTGAGTGCAAAACATACCTTGTTCCTGACTGTTTGAAATGCCTTGTTGCTGAGTGAGAGAGCTACCGTGTTGCTGAGAGATACCTCGTTGCTGAGTGAGAGATACTTTGTTGCTGAGTGAGAGCAATACCTTGTTGCTGAGTGAGAGCAATACCTTGTTGCTGAGTGAGAGATAACTTGTTGCTGAGTGCGAGAGATACCTTGTTGCTGAGTGCGAGAGATACCTTGTTGCTGAGTGAGAGAGCTACCGTGTTGCTGAGAGAGATACCTCGTTGCTGAGTGAGAGAGATACTTTGTAGCTGTGTGAGAGCAATACCTTGTTGCTGAGTGAGAGATACCTTGTTTGATGAGTGAGAGATACCTCGTTGCTGAGTGAGAGAGATACTTTGTTGCTGTGTGAGAGCAATACCTTGTTGCTGAGTGAGAGATAATTTGTTGCTGAGTGAGAGATAATTTGTTGCTGAGTGAGAGATACCTTGTTGATGAGTGAGAGATACCTTGTTGATGAGTGAGAGATACCTTGGTGCTGAGTGAGAGATACCTTGGTGCTGAGTGAGAGATACCTTGGTGCTGAGTGAGAGATACCTTGGTGCTGAGTGAGAGATACCTTGGTGCTGAGTGAGAGATACCTTGTTGCTGTGTGAGAGGTACATTGTTGTTCAGTGTGACAGTTATATTATTGCTGAGCGAGTGAGATAATTTGTGGCTGAGTCAGAATACGTTGCTGTGCGAGAGTTACCTTGATGCTGATTGAGTGAGATACTTTCTCGTTGTGAGAGAGAAAGCTTGATGCTGCGATATACCTTGTTGCTGAGTGAGAGATACCTTTTTGCTGAGTGAGAGATACCTTTTTGCTGAGTGAGAGATGCCTTTTTGCTCAGTGAGAGATGCCTTTTTGCTCAGTGAGAGATGCCTTTTTGCTGAGTGAGAGATACCTTTTTGCTGAGTGAGAGATACCTTGTTGCTGAGAGAGATAACTTATTGCTGATTGAGTGAGATACTTTCTCGCTGTGTGAGAGAGAAAGCTTGTTGCTGCGATATACCTAGTTGCTGTGTGACATACCTTGTTTCTGAGTGAAAGATACCGTTGCTGAGTAAGAGAGATACCTTGTTGCTGAGTGAGTGATATCTTGTTGCTCTGTGAGATACCTTGTTGTTTTGTGAGAGCAATACCTTGTTGCTGAGTGCGGGAGATACCTTGTTCCTGACTGACTGAAATGCCTTGTTGCTTAGTGAGAGATAAGTTGTTGCTGAGTTGTGAGCAATAACTTGTTGTTGAGTGAGAGCAATTCCTTGGTGCTGTGAGAGATACCTTGTTGCTGAGTGAGTGATATCCTGTTGCTCAGTGAGATACCTTGTTGCTATGTGACATACCTTGTTGCTGAGTGAGAGAGATACCTTGTTGCTGAGAGAGTGATGCCTTGTTGCTGAGTGAGAGAGATACTTTGTTGCTGTGTGAGAGAAATACCTTGTTGCTGTGTGAGAGAAATACCTTGTTGCTGTGTGAGAGAAATACCTTGTTGCTGTGTGAGAGAAATACCTTGTTGCTGTGTGAGAGAAATACCTTGTTGCTGAGTGTGAGATAATTTGTTGCTGAGTGAGAGCAATATCTTGTTGCTGAGTGAGAGATAACTTGTTGCTAAGTGAGAGCAATACCTTGTTGCTGAGTGAGAGATAATTTGTTGCTGAGTGAGAACAATACCTTGTTGCTGAGTGAGAGATACTTTGTTGCTGAGTGAGAGCAATATCTTGTTGCTGAGTGAGAGATAACATGTTGCTGATTGAGACATACCATGTTGCTGTGCAAGAGATACCTTGATGCTGATTGAGTGAGATACTTTCTCGCTGTGTGAGAGAGAAAGCTTGTTGCTGCGATATACCTTGTTGCTGTGTGAGATACCTTGTTGCTGAGTGAGAGATACCTTATTGCTCAGTGAGAGAGATACCTTGATGTTTATTGAGACATACCTTGTTGCTGTGCGAGAGATACCTTAAAGCTGATTGAGTGAGATACTTTCTCGTTGTGAGAGAGAAAGCTTGTTGCTGCGATATACCTTGTTGCTGAGTGAGAGACCTTGTTGCTGAGTGAGAGAGATACCTTTTTGCTGTGTGAGAGAGATACCTTGTTGCTGAGTGAGAGATACCTTGTTGCTGAGTGAGAGCAATACCTTGTTGCTGAGTGAGAGCAATAACTTGTTGCTGAGTGAGAGCAATACCTTGGTGCTGAGTGAGAGATACCTTGTTGCTGAGAGAGGTAGCTTGTTGCTGAGTGCAAAACATACCTTGTTCCTGACTGTTTGAAATGCCTTGTTGCTGAGTGAGAGAGCTACCGTGTTGCTGAGAGATACCTCGTTGCTGAGTGAGAGATACTTTGTTGCTGAGTGAGAGCAATACCTTGTTGCTGAGTGAGAGCAATACCTTGTTGCTGAGTGAGAGCAATACCTTGTTGCTGAGTGAGAGCAATACCTTGTTGCTGAGTGAGAGCAATACCTTGTTGCTGAGTGAGAGATAACTTGTTGCTGAGTGAGAGATAACTTGTTGCTGAGTGAGAGATAACTTGTTGCTGAGTGAGAGATAACATGTTGCTTATTGAGACATACCTTGTTGCTGTGCAAGAGATACCTTGATGCTGATTGAGTGAGATACTTTCTCGCTGTGTGAGAGAGAAAGCTTGTTGCTGCGATATACCTTGTTGCTGTGCGAGATACCTTGTTGCTGAGTGAGAGATACCTTATTGCTCAGTGCGAGAGATACCTTGATGTTTATTGAGACATACCTTGTTGCTGTGCGAGAGATACCTTAAAGCTGATTGAGTGAGATACTTTCTTGCTGTGTGAGAGAAAGCTTGTTGCTGTGATATACCTTGTTGCTGTGTGAGATACCTTGTTGCTGAGTGAGAGATAAATTGATGTGTGAGAGATATCTTGTTGCTGTGTGAGAGGTACATTGTTGTTCAGTGTGACAGTTATATTATTGCTGAGCGAGTGAGATAATTTGTGGCTGAGTCAGAATACGTTGCTGTGCGAGAGTTACCTTGATGCTGATTGAGTGAGATACTTTCTCGTTGTGAGAGAGAAAGCTTGATGCTGCGATATACCTTGTTGCTGAGTGAGAGATACCTTGTTGCTGAGTGAGAGATACCTTGTTGCTGAGTGAGAGATACCTTGTTGCTGAGTGAGAGATACCTTGTTGCTGAGTGAGAGATACATTGTTGCTGAGTGAGAGATACATTGTTGCTGAGTGAGAGATACCTTGTTGCTGAGTGAGAGATACCTTGTTCCTGAGTGAGAGATACCTTGTTGCTGAGTGAGAGATACCTTGTTGCTGAGTGAGAGATACTTTGTTGCTGAGTGAGAGATACTTTGTTGCTGAGTGAGAGATACTTTGTTGCTGAGTGAGAGATACCTTGTTGCTGAGTGAGAGATACCTTGTTGCTGAGTGAGAGAGATACCTTGTTGCTGAGTGAGAGCAATACCTTGTTGCTGAGTGATAGATAGCTTGTTGCTGAGTGATAGATAGCTTGTTGCTGAGTGAGAGATACCTTGTTGCTGAGTGAGAGATACCTTGTTGCTGAGTGAGAGATACCTTGTTGCTGAGTGCGAGAGATACCTTGTTGCTGAGTGCGAGAGATACCTTGTTGCTGAGTGCAAAACATACCTTGTTCCTGACTGTTTGAAATGCCTTGTTGCTGAGTGAGAGAGCCACCGTGTTGCTGAGAGAGATACCTCGTTGCTGAGTGAGAGAGATACTTTGTAGCTGTGTGAGAGCAATACCTTGTTGCTGAGTGAGAGATACCTTGTTTGATGAGTGAGAGATACCTCGTTGCTGAGTGAGAGAGATACTTTGTTGCTGAGTGAGAGATAATTTGTTGCTGAGTGAGAGATACCTTGTTGCTGAGTGAGAGATACCTTGTTGATGAGTGAGAGATACCTTGGTGCTGAGTGAGAGATACCTTGGTGCTGAGTGAGAGATACCTTGGTGCTGAGTGAGAGATACCTTGGGTGCTGAGTGAGAGATACCTTGGTGCTGAGTGAGAGATTTCTTGTTGCTGTGTAAGAGGTACATTGTTGTTCAGTGTGACAGTTATATTGTTGCTGAGCGAGTGAGATAATTTGTGGCTGAGTCAGAATACGTTGCTGTGCGAGAGATACCTTGATGCTGATTGAGTGAGATACTTTCTCGTTGTGAGAGAGAAAGCTTGATGCTGCGATATACCTTGTTGCTGAGTGAGAGACCTTGTTGCTGAGTGAGAGATACCTTGTTGCTGAGTGAGAGATACCTTTTTGCTGAGTGAGAGATACCTTTTCGCTGAGTGAGAGATACCTTGTTGCTGAGTGAGAGATACCTTGTTGCTGAGAGAGATAACTTATTGCTGATTGAGTGAGATACTTTCTCGCTGTGTGAGAGAGAAAGCTTGTTGCTGCGATATATAGTTGCTGTGTGACATACCTTGTTTCTGAGTGAAAGATACCGTTGCTGAGTGAGAGAGATACCTTGTTGCTGAGTGAGTGATATCTTGTTGCTCTGTGAGATACCTTGTTGTTTTGTGAGAGCAATACCTTGTTGCTGAGTGCGAGAGATACCTTGTTCCTGACTGACTGAAATGCCTTGTTGCTTAGTGAGAGATAAGTTGTTGCTGAGTTGTGAGCAATAACTTGTTGTTGAGTGAGAGCAATTCCTTGGTGCTGTGAGAGATACCTTGTTGCTGTGTGAGAGAAATACCTTGTTGCTGAGTGAGAGAAATACCTTGTTGCTGTGTGAGAGAAATACCTTGTTGCTGAGTGAGAGCAATACCTTGGTGCTGAGTGAGAGATACCTTGTTGCTGAGAGAGTGATGCCTTGTTGCTGAGTGAGAGAGATACTTTGTTGCTGTGTGAGAGAAATACCTTGTTGCTGTGTGAGAGAAATACCTTGTTGCTGAGTGAGAGAAATACCTTGTTGCTGTGTGAGAGAAATACCTTGTTGCTGAGTGAGAGCAATACCTTGGTGCTGAGTGAGAGATACCTTGTTGCTGAGAGAGGTAGCTTGTTGCTGAGTGCAAAACATACCTTGTTCCTGACTGTTTGAAATGCCTTGTTGCTGAGTGAGAGAGCTACCGTGTTGCTGAGAGATACCTCGTTGCTGAGTGAGAGATAACTTGTTGCTGAGTGAGAGATAACTTGTTGCTGAGTGAGAGATAACTTGTTGCTGAGTGAGAGATAACATGTTGCTTATTGAGACATACCTTGTTGCTGTGCAAGAGATACCTTGATGCTGATTGAGTGAGATACTTTCTCGCTGTGTGAGAGAGAAAGCTTGTTGCTGCGATATACCTTGTTGCTGTGCGAGATACCTTGTTGCTGAGTGAGAGATACCTTATTGCTCAGTGAGAGAGATACCTTGATGTTTATTGAGACATACCTTGTTGCTGTGCGAGAGATACCTTAAAGCTGATTGAGTGAGATACTTTCTTGCTGTGTGAGAGAAAGCTTGTTGCTGTGATATACCTTGTTGCTGTGTGAGATACCTTGTTGCTGAGTGAGAGATAAATTGATGTGTGAGAGATATCTTGTTGCTGTGTGAGAGGTATATTGTTGTTCAGTGTGACAGTTATATTGTTGTTGAGCGAGTGAGATAATTTGTGGCTGAGTCAGAATACGTTGCTGTGCGAGAGATACCTTGATGCTGATTGAGTGAGATACTTCCTCGTTGTGAGAGAGAAAGCTTGTTGCTGCGATATACCTTGTTGCTGAGTGAGAGACCTTGTTGCTGAGTGAGAGATACCTTGTTGCTGAGTGAGAGATACCTTGTTGCTGAGTGAGAGATACTTTGTTGCTGAGTGAGAGATACTTTGTTGCTGAGTGAGAGATACTTTGTTGCTGAGTGAGAGATACCTTGTTGCTGAGTGAGAGATACCTTGTTGCTGAGTGAGAGAGATACCTTGTTGCTGAGTGAGAGCAATACCTTGTTGCTGAGTGATAGATAGCTTGTTGCTGAGTGATAGATAGCTTGTTGCTGAGTGAGAGATACCTTGTTGCTGAGTGAGAGATACCTTGTTGCTGAGTGAGAGATACCTTGGTGCTGAGTGAGAGATACCTTGTTGCTGAGTGAGAGATTTCTTGTTGCTGAGTGAGAGCAATACCTTGTTGCTGAATGAGAGGAATACCTTGTTGCTGAGTGAGAGATACCTTGTTGCTGTGAGCGAGATACCTTGATGCTGTGCGAGAGATACCTTGATGCTGATTGAGTGAGATACTTTCTCGTTGTGTGAGAGAGAAAGCTTGTTGCTGCGATATACCTTGTTGCTGAGTGAGAGAGATACCTTGTTGCTGATTGAGCGAGATACCTTTTTGCTGTGTGAGAGATACCTTGATGCTGATTGAGTGAGATACTTTCTCGTTGTGTGAGAGAGAAAGCTTGTTGCTGCGATATACCTTGTTGCTAAGTGAGATACCTTGTTGCTGAGTGATAGAGATACCTTGTTGCTGAGTGAGAGAGATACCTTATTGCTGAGTGAGAGATAACTTGTTGCTGATTGAGCGAGATACCTTTTTGCTGTGTGAGAGAGATACCTTGTTGCTGAGTGAGAGATAACTTGTTGCTGAGTGAGAGATAACTTGTTGCTGAGTGAGAGAGATACCTTGTTGCTGAGTGAGAGAGATACCTTGTTGCTGAGTGCGAGAGATACCTTGTTGCTGAGTGGAAAACATACCTTGTTCCTGACTGTTTGAAATGCCTTGTTTGCTGAGTGAGAGAGCTACCGTGTTGCTGAGAGAGATACCTTATTGCTGAGTGAGAGAGATACTTTGTTGCTGAGTGAGAGATAAGTTGTTGCTGAGTTGTGAGCAATAACTTGTTGTTGAGTGAGAGCAATTCCTTGGTGCTGTGAGAGATACCTTGTTGCTCAGTGAGAGCAATACCTTGTTGCTGAGTGAGAGCAATACCTTGTTGCTGAGTGAGTGATATCTTGTTGCTCTGTGAGATACCTTGTTGTTTTGTGAGAGCAATACCTTGTTGCTGAGTGAGAGATACCTTGTTGTTGTGTGAGAGCAATACCTTGTTGCTGAGTGAGAGATACCTTGTTGTTGTGTGAGAGCAATACCTTGTTGCTGAGTGAGAGATACCTTGTTGTTGTGTGAGAGCAATACCTTGTTGCTGAGAGAGATAACTTGTTGCTGATTGAGTGAGATACTTTCTCGCTGTGTGAGAGAGAAAGCTTGTTGCTGCGATATACCTAGTTGCTGTGTGACATACCTTGTTTCTGAGTGAAAGATACCTTGTTGCTGAGTGAGAGCAATACCTTGTTGCTGAGTGAGTGATATCTTGTTGCTCTGTGAGATACCTTGTTGTTTTGTGAGAGCAATACCTTGTTGCTGAGTGCGAGAGATACCTTGTTCCTGACTGATTGAAATGCCTTGTTGCTTAGTGAGAGATAAGTTGTTGCTGAGTTGTGAGCAATAACTTGTTGTTGAGTGAGAGCAATTCCTTGGTGCTGTGAGAGATACCTTGTTGCTGAGTGAGTGATATCTTGTTGCTCAGTGAGATACCTTGTTGCTGTGTGACATACCTTGTTGCTGAGTGAGAGATACCTTGTTGCTGAGTGAGAGATACTTTGTTGCTGTGTGAGAGAAATACCTTGTTGCTGAGTGAGAGATAATTTGTTGCTGAGTGAGAGCAATATCTTGTTGCTGAGTGAGAGATAACATGTTGCTGATTGAAACATACCTTGTTGCTGTGCAAGAGATACTTTCTCGCTGTGTGAGAGAGAAAGCTTGTTGCTGCGATATACCTTGTTGCTGTGCGAGATACCTTGTTGCTGAGTGAGAGATACCTTATTGCTCAGTGAGAGATACCTTGATGTTTATTGAGACATACCTTGTTGCTGTGCGAGAGATACCTTAAAGCTGATTGAGTGAGATACTTTCTCGCTGTGTGAGAGAAAGCTTGTTGCTGTGATATACCTTGTTGCTGAGTGAGAGATAAATTGATGTGTGAGAGATATCTTGTTGCTGTGTGAGAGGTACATTGTTGTTCAGTGTGACAGTTATATTGTTGCTGAGCGAGTGAGATAATTTGTGGCTGAGTCAGAGTACGTTGCTGTGCGAGAGATACCTTGATGCTGATTGAGTGAGATACTTTCTCGTTGTGAGAGAGAAAGCTTGTTGCTGCGATATACCTTGTTGCTGAGTGAGAGAGATACCTTTTTGCTGTGTGAGAGAGATACCTTGTTGCTGAGTGAGAGAGATACCTTGTTGCTGAGTGAGAGATACCTTGTTTCTGAGTGAGAGATACCTTGTTGCTAAGTGAGATACCTTGTTGCTGAGTGAGAGAGATACCTTGTTGCTGAGTGAGAGATACCTTGTTGCTGAGTGAGAGATACCTTGTTGCTGAGTGAGAGATACCTTGTTTCTGAGTGAATGATACCTTGTTGCTAAGTGAGATACCTTGTTGCTGAGTGAGAGAGATACCTTGTTGCTGAGAGAGAGATAATTTGTTGCTGAGTGAGAGTAATAACTTGGTGCTGAGTGACAGATACCTTGTTGCTGAGTGATAGATACCTTGTTGCTGAGAGAGATACCTTGTTGCTGAGTGAGAGATACCTTGTTGCTGAGTGATAGATACCTTGTTGCTGAGTGATAGATACCTTGTTGCTGAGTGAGAGAGATACCTTGTTGCTGAGTGTGAGAGATACCTTGTTGCTGAGTGTGAGAGATACCTTGTTGCTGAGTGCGAGAGATACCTTGTTGCTGAGTGCAAAACATACCTTGTTCCTGACTGTTTGAAATGCCTTGTTGCTGAGTGAGAGGTAAGTTGTTGCTGAGTTGTGAGCAATAACTTGTTGAGTGAGAGCAATTCCTTGGTGCTGTGAGAGATACCTTGTTGCTGAGTGAGTGATATCTTGTTGCTCAGTGAGATACCTTGTTGCTGTGTGACATAGCTTGTTGCTGAGTGAGAGAGATACCTTGTTGCTGAGAGATAATTTGCTGCTGATTGAGAACAATACCTTGTTGCAGAGTGAGAGAGATACTTTGTTGCTGTGTGAGAGAAATGCCTTGTTGCTGAGTGAGATACCTTGTTGCTGAGTGAGAGATACCTTATTGCTCAGTGAGAGAGATACCTTGATGTTTATTGAGAGATACCTTGTTGCTGTGCGAGAGATACCTTGTTGCTGATTGAGTGAGATACTTTCTCGCTGTGTGAGAGGGAAAGCTTGTTGCTGCGATATACCTAGTTGCTGTGTGACATACCTTGTTTCTGAGTGAAAGATACCGTTGCTGAGTGAGAGATACCTTGTTGCTGAGTGAGAGATAATTTGTTGCTGAGTGAGAGATACCTTGTTGCTGAGAGATAATTTGCTGCTGATTGAGAACAATACCTTGTTGCAGTGAGATGTTGCTGAGTGAGAGAGATACTTTGTTGCTGTGTGAGAGAAATACCTTGTTGCTGAGTGAGATAATTTGTTGCTGAGTGAGAACAATACCTTGTTGCTGAGTGAGAGATAAACTTGTTGCTGAGTGAGAGATAACTTGCTGAGTGAGAGCAATATCTTGTTGCTGAGTGAGAGATAACATGTTGCTGATTGAGACATACCTTGTTGCTGTGCAAGAGATACCTTGATGCTGATTGAGTGAGATACTTTCTCGCTGTGTGAGAGAGAAAGCTTGTTGCTGCGATATACCTAGTTGCTGTGTGACATACCTTGTTTCTGAGTGAAAGATACCTTGTTGCTGAGTGAGAGCAATACCTTGTTGCTGAGTGAGTGATATCTTGTTGCTCTGTGAGATACCTTGTTGTTTTGTGAGAGCAATACCTTGTTGCTGAGTGAGAGATACCTTGTTGTTGTGTGAGAGCAATACCTTGTTGCTGAGTGAGAGATACCTTGTTGCTGAGAGAGATAACTTGTTGCTGATTGAGTGAGATACTTTCTCGCTGTGTGAGAAAGCTTGTTGCTGCGATATACCTAGTTGCTGTGTGAGATACCTTGTTTCTGAGTGAAAGATACCGTTGCTGAGTGAGAGATACCTTGTTGCTGAGTGAGATACCTTGTTCCTGTGTGAGAGAGATACCTTGTTGCTGAGTGAGAGAGAACATGTTGCTGAGTGAGAGATAACTTGTTGATGAGTGAGAGCAATACCTTGTTGCTGAGTGAGAGATAATTTGTTGCTGAGTGAGAGAGATACCTTTTTGCTGTGTGAGAGAGATACCTTGTTGCTGTGCGAGAGATACCTTGTTGCTGAGTGAGAGAGATACCTCGTTGCTGTGTGAGATACCTTGTTGCTGAGTGAGAGATACCTTATTGCTCAGTGAGAGAGATACCTTGATGTTTATTGAGAGATACCATGTTGCTGATTGAGAGATATACCTCGTTGCTGTGTGAGAGCAATACCTTGTTGCTGAGTGAAAGATAATTTGTTGCTGAGTGAGAGCAATACCTTATTGCTGAGTGAGAGATACCTTGTTGCTGAGTGAGAGATACCTTGTTGCTGAGTGAGAGATACCTTGTTGCTGAGTGAGAGATTTCTTGTTGCTGAGTGAGAACAATACCTTGTTGCTCAGTGAGAGCAATACCTTGTTGCTGAATGAGAGGAATACCTTGTTGCTGAGTGAGAGATACCTTGTTGCTGAGTGAGAGATTTCTTGTTGCTGAGTGAGAGCAATACCTTGTTGCTGAATGAGAGGAATACCTTGTTGCTGAGTGAGAGATACCTTGTTGCTGTGAGCGAGATACCTTGATGCTGTGCGAGAGATACCTTGATGCTGATTGAGTGAGATACTTTCTCGTTGTGTGAGAGAGAAAGCTTGTTGCTGCGATATTCCTTGTTGCTGAGTGAGAGAGATACCTTGTTGCTGATTGAGCGAGATACCTTTTTGCTGTGTGAGAGATACCTTGATGCTGATTGAGTGAGATACTTTCTCGTTGTGTGAGAGAGAAAGCTTGTTGCTGCGATATACCTTGTTGCTAAGTGAGATACCTTGTTGCTGAGTGATAGAGATACCTTGTTGCTGAGTGAGAGAGATACCTTATTGCTGAGTGAGAGATAACTTGTTGCTGATTGAGCGAGATACCTTTTTGCTGTGTGAGAGAGATACCTTGTTGCTGAGTGAGAGATAACTTGTTGCTGAGTGAGAGATAACTTGTTGCTGAGTGAGAGAGATACCTTGTTGCTGAGTGAGAGAGATACCTTGTTGCTGAGTGCGAGAGATACCTTGTTGCTGAGTGGAAAACATACCTTGTTCCTGACTGTTTGAAATGCCTTGTTTGCTGAGTGAGAGAGCTACCGTGTTGCTGAGAGAGATACCTTATTGCTGAGTGAGAGAGATACTTTGTTGCTGAGTGAGAGATAAGTTGTTGCTGAGTTGTGAGCAATAACTTGTTGTTGAGTGAGAGCAATTCCTTGGTGCTGTGAGAGATACCTTGTTGCTCAGTGAGAGCAATACCTTGTTGCTGAGTGAGAGCAATACCTTGTTGCTGAGTGAGTGATATCTTGTTGCTCTGTGAGATACCTTGTTGTTTTGTGAGAGCAATACCTTGTTGCTGAGTGAGAGATACCTTGTTGTTGTGTGAGAGCAATACCTTGTTGCTGAGTGAGAGATACCTTGTTGTTGTGTGAGAGCAATACCTTGTTGCTGAGTGAGAGATACCTTGTTGTTGTGTGAGAGCAATACCTTGTTGCTGAGAGAGATAACTTGTTGCTGATTGAGTGAGATACTTTCTCGCTGTGTGAGAGAGAAAGCTTGTTGCTGCGATATACCTAGTTGCTGTGTGACATACCTTGTTTCTGAGTGAAAGATACCTTGTTGCTGAGTGAGAGCAATACCTTGTTGCTGAGTGAGTGATATCTTGTTGCTCTGTGAGATACCTTGTTGTTTTGTGAGAGCAATACCTTGTTGCTGAGTGCGAGAGATACCTTGTTCCTGACTGATTGAAATGCCTTGTTGCTTAGTGAGAGATAAGTTGTTGCTGAGTTGTGAGCAATAACTTGTTGTTGAGTGAGAGCAATTCCTTGGTGCTGTGAGAGATACCTTGTTGCTGAGTGAGTGATATCTTGTTGCTCAGTGAGATACCTTGTTGCTGTGTGACATACCTTGTTGCTGAGTGAGAGATACCTTGTTGCTGAGTGAGAGATACTTTGTTGCTGTGTGAGAGAAATACCTTGTTGCTGAGTGAGAGATAATTTGTTGCTGAGTGAGAGCAATATCTTGTTGCTGAGTGAGAGATAACATGTTGCTGATTGAAACATACCTTGTTGCTGTGCAAGAGATACTTTCTCGCTGTGTGAGTGAGAAAGCTTGTTGCTGCGATATACCTTGTTGCTGAGTGAGAGATACCTTATTGCTCAGTGAGAGAGATACCTTGATGTTTATTGAGACATACCTTGTTGCTGTGCGAGAGATACCTTAAAGCTGATTGAGTGAGATACTTTCTCGCTGTGTGAGAGAAAGCTTGTTGCTGTGATATACCTTGTTGCTGAGTGAGAGATAAATTGATGTGTGAGAGATATCTTGTTGCTGTGTGAGAGGTACATTGTTGTTCAGTGTGACAGTTAAATTGTTGCTGAGCGAGTGAGATAATTTGTGGCTGAGTCAGAGTACGTTGCTGTGCGAGAGATACCTTGATGCTGATTGAGTGAGATACTTTCTCGTTGTGAGAGAGAAACTTGTTGCTGCGATATACCTTGTTGCTGAGTGAGAGAGATACCTTGTTGCTGAGTGAGAGAGATAATTTGTTGCTGAGTGAGAGTAATAACTTGGTGCTGTGTGACAGATACCTTGTTGCTGAGTGATAGATACCTTGTTGCTGAGAGAGATACCTTGTTGCTGAGTGAGAGATACCTTGTTGCTGAGTGATAGATACCTTGTTGCTGAGTGAGAGATACCTTGTTGCTGAGTGTGAGAGATACCTTGTTGCTGAGTGCGAGAGATACCTTGTTGCTGAGTGCGAGAGATACCTTGTTGCTGAGTGCAAAACATACCTTGTTCCTGACTGTTTGAAATGCCTTGTTGCTGAGTGAGAGATAAGTTGTTGCTGAGTTGTGAGCAATAATTTGTTGAGTGAGAGCAATTCCTTGGTGCTGTGAGAGATACCTTGTTGCTGAGTGAGTGATATCTTGTTGCTCAGTGAGATACCTTGTTGCTGTGTGAGAGAGATACCTTGTTGCTGAGAGATAATTTGCTGCTGATTGAGAACAATACCTTGTTGCAGAGTGAGAGAGATACTTTGTTGCTGTGTGAGAGAAATGCCTTGTTGCTGAGTGAGATACCTTGTTGCTGAGTGAGAGATACCTTATTGCTCAGTGAGAGAGATACCTTGATGTTTATTGAGAGATACCTTGTTGCTGTGCGAGAGATACCTTGTTGCTGATTGAGTGAGATACTTTCTCGCTGTGTGAGAGGGAAAGCTTGTTGCTGCGATATACCTAGTTGCTGTGTGACATACCTTGTTTCTGAGTGAAAGATACCGTTGCTGAGTGAGAGATACCTTGTTCCTGAGAGATAATTTGCTGCTGATTGAGAACAATACCTTGTTGCAGTGAGATGTTGCTGAGTGAGAGAGATACTTTGTTGCTGTGTGAGAGAAATACCTTGTTGCTGAGTGAGATAACTTGTTGCTGAGTGAGAGATAATTTGTTGCTGAGTGAGAACAATACCTTGTTGCTGAGTGAGAGATAACTTGCTGAGTGAGAGCAATATCTTGTTGCTGAGTGAGAGATAACATGTTGCTGATTGAAACATACCTTGTTGCTGTGCAAGAGATACCTTGATGCTGATTGTGAGATACTTTCTCGCTGTGTGAGAGAGAAAGCTTGTTGCTGCGATATACCTTGTTGCTGTGCGAGATACCTTGTTGCTGAGTGAGAGATACCTTATTGCTCAGTGAGAGATACCTTGATGTTTATTGAGACATACCTTGTTGCTGTGCGAGAGATACCTTAAAGCTGATTGAGTGAGATACTTTCTCGCTGTGTGAGAGAAAGCTTGTTGCTGTGATATACCTTGTTGCTGAGTGAGAGATAAATTGATGTGTGAGAGATATCTTGTTGCTGTGTGAGAGGTACATTGTTGTTCAGTGTGAGTTATATTGTTGCTGAGCGAGTGAGATAATTTGTGGCTGAGTCAGAGTACGTTGCTGTGCGAGAGATACCTTGATGCTGATTGAGTGAGATACTTTCTCGTTGTGAGAGAGAAAGCTTGTTGCTGCGATATACCTTGTTGCTGAGTGAGAGACCTTGTTGCTGAGTGAGAGCAATACCTTGTTGCTGAGTGAGAGATACCTTGTTTCTGAGTGAGAGATACCTTGTTGCTGAGTGAGAGAGATACCTTGTTGCTGAGAGAGAGATAATTTGTTGCTGAGTGAGAGTAATAACTTTGTGCTGAGTGAGAGTTACCTTGTTGCTGAGTGATAGATACCTTGTTGCTGAGAGAGGTAGCTTGTTGCTGAGTGAGAGAGATAGCTTGTTGCTGAGTGCAAAACATACCTTGTTCCTGACTGTTTGAAATGCCTTGTTGCTGAGTGCAAAACATACCTTGTTCCTGACTGTTTGAAATGCCTTGTTGCTGAGTGAGAGAGCTACCGTGTTGCTGAGTTCTGAGCAATAACTTGTTGAGTGAAAGCAATTCCTTGGTGCTGTGAGAGATACCTTGTTGCTGAGTGAGTGATATCTTGTTGCTCAGTGAGATACCTTGTTGCTGTGTGACATAGCTTGTTGCTGAGTGAGAGAGATACTTTGTTGCTGTGTGAGAGAAATACCTTGTTGCTGAGTGAGATAACTTGTTGCTGAGTGAGAGATAATTTGTTGCTGAGTGAGAACAATACCTTGTTGCTGAGTGAGAGATAACTTGTTGCTGAGTGAGAGATAATTTGTTGCTGAGTGAGAGATAACTTGTTGCTGAGTGAGATAATTTGTTGCTGAGTGAGAGATAACTTGTTGCTGAGTGAGAGATAACTTGTTGCTGAGTGAGAGATAACTTGTTGCTGAGTGAGAGATAACTTGTTGCTGAGTGAGAGATAACTTGTTGCTGAGTGAGAGCAATATCTTGTTGCTGAGTGAGACATGTTGCTGATTGAGACGTACCTTGTTGCTGTGTGACATACCTTGTTGCTGAGTGAGAGAGATACCTTGTTGCTGAGAGAGTGATACCTTGTTGCTGAGTGAGAGAGATACTTTGTTGCTGTGTGAGAGAAATACCTTGTTGCTGAGTGAGAGATAATTTGTTGCTGAGTGAGAGCAATATCTTGTTGCTGAGTGAGAGATAACATGTTGCTGATTGAAACATACCTTGTTGCTGTGCAAGAGATACTTTCTCGCTGTGTGAGAGAGAAAGCTTGTTGCTGCGATATACCTTGTTGCTGAGTGAGAGATACCTTATTGCTCAGTGAGAGAGATACCTTGATGTTTATTGAGACATACCTTGTTGCTGTGCGAGAGATACCTTAAAGCTGATTGAGTGAGATACTTTCTCGCTGTGTGAGAGAAAGCTTGTTGCTGTGATATACCTTGTTGCTGAGTGAGAGATAAATTGATGTGTGAGAGATATCTTGTTGCTGTGTGAGAGGTACATTGTTGTTCAGTGTGACAGTTAAATTGTTGCTGAGCGAGTGAGATAATTTGTGGCTGAGTCAGAGTACGTTGCTGTGCGAGAGATACCTTGATGCTGATTGAGTGAGATACTTTCTCGTTGTGAGAGAGAAACTTGTTGCTGCGATATACCTTGTTGCTGAGTGAGAGAGATACCTTTTTGCTGTGTGAGAGAGATACCTTGTTGCTGAGTGAGAGATACCTTGTTGCTGAGTGAGTGATATCTTGTTGCTCTGTGAGATACCTTGTTGTTTTGTGAGAGCAATACCTTGTTGCTGAGTGCGAGAGATACCTTGTTCCTGACTGATTGAAATGCCTTGTTGCTTAGTGAGAGATAAGTTGTTGCTGAGTTGTGAGCAATAACTTGTTGTTGAGTGAGAGCAATTCCTTGGTGCTGTGAGAGATACCTTGTTGCTGAGTGAGTGATATCTTGTTGCTCAGTGAGATACCTTGTTGCTGTGTGACATACCTTGTTGCTGAGTGAGAGATACCTTGTTGCTGAGTGAGAGATACTTTGTTGCTGTGTGAGAGAAATACCTTGTTGCTGAGTGAGAGATAATTTGTTGCTGAGTGAGAGCAATATCTTGTTGCTGAGTGAGAGATAACATGTTGCTGATTGAAACATACCTTGTTGCTGTGCAAGAGATACTTTCTCGCTGTGTGAGAGAGAAAGCTTGTTGCTGCGATATACCTTGTTGCTGAGTGAGAGATACCTTATTGCTCAGTGAGAGAGATACCTTGATGTTTATTGAGACATACCTTGTTGCTGTGCGAGAGATACCTTAAAGCTGATTGAGTGAGATACTTTCTCGCTGTGTGAGAGAAAGCTTGTTGCTGTGATATACCTTGTTGCTGAGTGAGAGATAAATTGATGTGTGAGAGATATCTTGTTGCTGTGTGAGAGGTACATTGTTGTTCAGTGTGACAGTTAAATTGTTGCTGAGCGAGTGAGATAATTTGTGGCTGAGTCAGAGTACGTTGCTGTGCGAGAGATACCTTGATGCTGATTGAGTGAGATACTTTCTCGTTGTGAGAGAGAAACTTGTTGCTGCGATATACCTTGTTGCTGAGTGAGAGTAATAACTTGGTGCTGAGTGACAGATACCTTGTTGCTGAGTGATAGATACCTTGTTGCTGAGAGAGATACCTTGTTGCTGAGTGAGAGATACCTTGTTGCTGAGTGATAGATACCTTGTTGCTGAGTGAGAGATACCTTGTTGCTGAGTGTGAGAGATACCTTGTTGCTGAGTGTGAGAGATACCTTGTTGCTGAGTGCGAGAGATACCTTGTTGCTGAGTGCGAGAGATACCTTGTTGCTGAGTGCGAGAGATACCTTGTTGCTGAGTGCAAAACATACCTTGTTCCTGACTGTTTGAAATGCCTTGTTGCTGAGTGAGAGATAAGTTGTTGCTGAGTTGTGAGCAATAATTTGTTGAGTGAGAGCAATTCCTTGGTGCTGTGAGAGATACCTTGTTGCTGAGTGAGTGATATCTTGTTGCTCAGTGAGATACCTTGTTGCTGTGTGAGAGAGATACCTTGTTGCTGAGAGATAATTTGCTGCTGATTGAGAACAATACCTTGTTGCAGAGTGAGAGAGATACTTTGTTGCTGTGTGAGAGAAATGCCTTGTTGCTGAGTGAGATACCTTGTTGCTGAGTGAGAGATACCTTATTGCTCAGTGAGAGAGATACCTTGATGTTTATTGAGAGATACCTTGTTGCTGTGCGAGAGATACCTTGTTGCTGATTGAGTGAGATACTTTCTCGCTGTGTGAGAGGGAAAGCTTGTTGCTGCGATATACCTAGTTGCTGTGTGACATACCTTGTTTCTGAGTGAAAGATACCGTTGCTGAGTGAGAGATACCTTGTTCCTGAGAGATAATTTGCTGCTGATTGAGAACAATACCTTGTTGCAGTGAGATGTTGCTGAGTGAGAGAGATACTTTGTTGCTGTGTGAGAGAAATACCTTGTTGCTGAGTGAGATAACTTGTTGCTGAGTGAGAGATAATTTGTTGCTGAGTGAGAACAATACCTTGTTGCTGAGTGAGAGATAACTTGCTGAGTGAGAGCAATATCTTGTTGCTGAGTGAGAGATAACATGTTGCTGATTGAAACATACCTTGTTGCTGTGCAAGAGATACCTTGATGCTGATTGTGAGATACTTTCTCGCTGTGTGAGAGAGAAAGCTTGTTGCTGCGATATACCTTGTTGCTGTGCGAGATACCTTGTTGCTGAGTGAGAGATACCTTATTGCTCAGTGAGAGATACCTTGATGTTTATTGAGACATACCTTGTTGCTGTGCGAGAGATACCTTAAAGCTGATTGAGTGAGATACTTTCTCGCTGTGTGAGAGAAAGCTTGTTGCTGTGATATACCTTGTTGCTGAGTGAGAGATAAATTGATGTGTGAGAGATATCTTGTTGCTGTGTGAAAGGTACATTGTTGTTCAGTGTGAGTTATATTGTTGCTGAGCGAGTGAGATAATTTGTGGCTGAGTCAGAGTACGTTGCTGTGCGAGAGATACCTTGATGCTGATTGAGTGAGATACTTTCTCGTTGTGAGAGAGAAAGCTTGTTGCTGCGATATACCTTGTTGCTGAGTGAGAGACCTTGTTGCTGAGTGAGAGCAATACCTTGTTGCTGAGTGAGAGATACCTTATTGCTGAGTGAGAGATACCTTGTTGCTGAGTGAGAGATACCTTGTTTCTGAGTGAGAGATACCTTGTTGCTGAGTGAGAGAGATACCTTGTTGCTGAGAGAGAGATAATTTGTTGCTGAGTGAGAGTAATAACTTTGTGCTGAGTGAGAGTTACCTTGTTGCTGAGTGATAGATACCTTGTTGCTGAGAGAGGTAGCTTGTTGCTGAGTGAGAGAGATAGCTTGTTGCTGAGTGCAAAACATACCTTGTTCCTGACTGTTTGAAATGCCTTGTTGCTGAGTGCAAAACATACCTTGTTCCTGACTGTTTGAAATGCCTTGTTGCTGAGTGAGAGAGCTACCGTGTTGCTGAGTTGTGAGCAATAACTTGTTGAGTGAAAGCAATTCCTTGGTGCTGTGAGAGATACCTTGTTGCTGTGTGAGAGAAATACCTTGTTGCTGAGTGAGATAACTTGTTGCTGAGTGAGAGATAATTTGTTGCTGAGTGAGAACAATACCTTTTTGCTGAGTGAGAGATAACTTGTTGCTGAGTGAGAGATAATTTGTTGCTGAGTGAGAGATAACTTGTTGCTGAGTGAGATAATTTGTTGCTGAGTGAGAGATAACTTGTTGCTGAGTGAGAGATAACTTGTTGCTGAGTGAGAGCAATATCTTGTTGCTGAGTGAGACATGTTGCTGATTGAGACATACCTTGTTGCTGTGTGACATACCTTGTTGCTGAGTGAGAGAGATACCTTGTTGCTGTGCGAGAGATACCTTGTTGCTGATTGAGTGAGATACTTTCTCGCTGTGTGAGAGGGAAAGCTTGTTGCTGCGATATACCTAGTTGCTGTGTGACATACCTTGTTTCTGAGTGAAAGATACCGTTGCTGAGTGAGAGATACCTTGTTGCTGAGTGAGTGATATCTTGTTGCTGAGTGAGAGATACCTTGTTGCTGAGTGAGAGATACCTTGTTGCTGAGTGAGAGATAATTTGTTGCTGAGTGAGAGATACCTTGTTCCTGAGAGATAATTTGCTGCTGATTGAGAACAATACCTTGTTGCAGTGAGATGTTGCTGAGTGAGAGAGATACTTTGTTGCTGTGTGAGAGAAATACCTTGTTGCTGAGTGAGATAACTTGTTGCTGAGTGAGAACAATACCTTGTTGCTGAGTGAGAGATAACTTGCTGAGTGAGAGCAATATCTTGTTGCTGAGTGAGAGATAACATGTTGCTGATTGAAACATACCTTGTTGCTGTGCAAGAGATACCTTGATGCTGATTGTGAGATACTTTCTCGCTGTGTGAGAGAGAAAGCTTGTTGCTGCGATATACCTTGTTGCTGTGCGAGATACCTTGTTGCTGAGTGAGAGATACCTTATTGCTCAGTGAGAGATACCTTGATGTTTATTGAGACATACCTTGTTGCTGTGCGAGAGATACCTTAAAGCTGATTGAGTGAGATACTTTCTCGCTGTGTGAGAGAAAGCTTGTTGCTGTGATATACCTTGTTGCTGAGTGAGAGATAAATTGATGTGTGAGAGATATCTTGTTGCTGTGTGAGAGGTACATTGTTGTTCAGTGTGAGTTATATTGTTGCTGAGCGAGTGAGATAATTTGTGGCTGAGTCAGAGTACATTGCTGTGCGAGAGATACCTTGATGCTGATTGAGTGAGATACTTTCTCGTTGTGAGAGAGAAAGCTTGTTGCTGCGATATACCTTGTTGCTGAGTGAGAGACCTTGTTGCTGAGTGAGAGCAATACCTTATTGCTGAGTGAGAGATACCTTGTTGCTGAGTGAGAGATACCTTGTTTCTGAGTGAGAGATACCTTGTTGCTGAGTGATAGATACCTTGTTGCTGAGTGAGAGATACCTTGTTGCTGAGTGTGAGAGATACCTTGTTGCTGAGTGCGAGAGATACCTTGTTGCTGAGTGCGAGAGATACCTTGTTGCTGAGTGAGAGATACCTTGTTGCTGAGTGAGTGATATCTTGTTGCTCTGTGAGATACCTTGTTGTTTTGTGAGAGCAATACCTTGTTGCTGAGTGCGAGAGATACCTTGTTCCTGACTGATTGAAATGCCTTGTTGCTTAGTGAGAGATAAGTTGTTGCTGAGTTGTGAGCAATAACTTGTTGTTGAGTGAGAGCAATTCCTTGGTGCTGTGAGAGATACCTTGTTGCTGAGTGAGTGATATCTTGTTGCTCAGTGAGATACCTTGTTGCTGTGTGACATACCTTGTTGCTGAGTGAGAGATACCTTGTTGCTGAGTGAGAGATACTTTGTTGCTGTGTGAGAGAAATACCTTGTTGCTGAGTGAGAGATAATTTGTTGCTGAGTGAGAGCAATATCTTGTTGCTGAGTGAGAGATAACATGTTGCTGATTGAAACATACCTTGTTGCTGTGCAAGAGATACTTTCTCGCTGTGTGAGAGAGAAAGCTTGTTGCTGCGATATACCTTGTTGCTGAGTGAGAGATACCTTATTGCTCAGTGAGAGAGATACCTTGATGTTTATTGAGACATACCTTGTTGCTGTGCGAGAGATACCTTAAAGCTGATTGAGTGAGATACTTTCTCGCTGTGTGAGAGAAAGCTTGTTGCTGTGATATACCTTGTTGCTGAGTGAGAGATAAATTGATGTGTGAGAGATATCTTGTTGCTGTGTGAGAGGTACATTGTTGTTCAGTGTGAGTTATATTGTTGCTGAGCGAGTGAGATAATTTGTGGCTGAGTCAGAGTACGTTGCTGTGCGAGAGATACCTTGATGCTGATTGAGTGAGATACTTTCTCGTTGTGAGAGAGAAAGCTTGTTGCTGCGATATACCTTGTTGCTGAGTGAGAGACCTTGTTGCTGAGTGAGAGCAATACCTTATTGCTGAGTGAGAGATACCTTGTTGCTGAGTGAGAGATACCTTGTTTCTGAGTGAGAGATACCTTGTTGCTGAGTGATAGATACCTTGTTGCTGAGTGAGAGAGATACCTTGTTGCTGAGAGAGAGATAATTTGTTGCTGAGTGAGAGTAATAACTTTGTGCTGAGTGAGAGTTACCTTGTTGCTGAGTGATAGATACCTTGTTGCTGAGAGAGGTAGCTTGTTGCTGAGTGAGAGAGATAGCTTGTTGCTGAGTGCAAAACATACCTTGTTCCTGACTGTTTGAAATGCCTTGTTGCTGAGTGCAAAACATACCTTGTTCCTGACTGTTTGAAATGCCTTGTTGCTGAGTGAGAGAGCTACCGTGTTGCTGAGTTGTGAGCAATAACTTGTTGAGTGAAAGCAATTCCTTGGTGCTGTGAGAGATACCTTGTTGCTGTGTGAGAGAAATACCTTGTTGCTGAGTGAGATAACTTGTTGCTGAGTGAGAGATAATTTGTTGCTGAGTGAGAACAATACCTTTTTGCTGAGTGAGAGATAACTTGTTGCTGAGTGAGAGATAATTTGTTGCTGAGTGAGAGATAACTTGTTGCTGAGTGAGATAATTTGTTGCTGAGTGAGAGATAACTTGTTGCTGAGTGAGAGATAACTTGTTGCTGAGTGAGAGCAATATCTTGTTGCTGAGTGAGACATGTTGCTGATTGAGACATACCTTGTTGCTGTGTGACATACCTTGTTGCTGAGTGAGAGAGATACCTTGTTGCTGAGAGAGTGATACCTTGTTGCTGAGTGAGAGAGATACTTTGTTGCTGTGTGAGAGAAATACCTTGTTGCTGAGTGAGAGATAATTTGTTGCTGAGTGAGAGCAATATCTTGTTGCTGAGTGAGAGATAACATGTTGCTGATTGAAACATACCTTGTTGCTGTGCAAGAGATACTTTCTCGCTGTGTGAGAGAGATAGCTTGTTGCTGCGATATACCTTGTTGCTGAGTGAGAGATACCTTATTGCTCAGTGAGAGAGATACCTTGATGTTTATTGAGACATACCTTGTTGCTGTGCGAGAGATACCTTAAAGCTGATTGAGTGAGATACTTTCTCGCTGTGTGAGAGAAAGCTTGTTGCTGTGATATACCTTGTTGCTGAGTGAGAGATAAATTGATGTGTGAGAGATATCTTGTTGCTGTGTGAGAGGTACATTGTTGTTCAGTGTGACAGTTAAATTGTTGCTGAGCGAGTGAGATAATTTGTGGCTGAGTCAGAGTACGTTGCTGTGCGAGAGATACCTTGATGCTGATTGAGTGAGATACTTTCTCGTTGTGAGAGAGAAACTTGTTGCTGCGATATACCTTGTTGCTGAGTGAGAGAGATACCTTTTTGCTGTGTGAGAGAGATACCTTGTTGCTGAGTGAGAGATACCTTGTTGCTGAGTGAGAGATACCTTGTTGCTAAGTGAGATACCTTGTTGCTGAGTGAGAGAGATACCTTGTTGCTGAGTGAGAGATACCTTGTTGCTGAGTGAGAGATACCTTGTTGCTGAGTGAGAGATACCTTGTTTCTGAGTGAAAGATACCTTGTTGCTAAGTGAGATACCTTGTTGCTAAGTGAGATACCTTGTTGCTGAGTGAGAGAGATACCTTGTTGCTGAGAGAGAGATAATTTGTTGCTGAGTGAGAGTAATAACTTGGTGCTGAGTGACAGATACCTTGTTGCTGAGTGATAGATACCTTGTTGCTGAGAGAGATACCTTGTTGCTGAGTGATAGATACCTTGTTGCTGAGTGCGAGAGATACCTTGTTGCTGAGTGCAAAACATACCTTGTTCCTGACTGTTTGAAATGCCTTGTTGCTGAGTGACAGGTAAGTTGTTGCTGAGTTGTGAGCAATAATTTGTTGAGTGAGAGCAATTCCTTGGTGCTGTGAGAGATACCTTGTTGCTGAGTGAGTGATATCTTGTTGCTCAGTGAGATACCTTGTTGCTGTGTGAGAGAGATACCTTGTTGCTGAGAGATAATTTGCTGCTGATTGAGAACAATACCTTGTTGCAGAGTGAGAGAGATACTTTGTTGCTGTGTGAGAGAAATGCCTTGTTGCTGAGTGAGATACCTTGTTGCTGAGTGAGAGATACCTTATTGCTCAGTGAGAGAGATACCTTGATGTTTATTGAGAGATACCTTGTTGCTGTGCGAGAGATACCTTGTTGCTGATTGAGTGAGATACTTTCTCGCTGTGTGAGAGGGAAAGCTTGTTGCTGCGATATACCTAGTTGCTGTGTGACATACCTTGTTTCTGAGTGAAAGATACCGTTGCTGAGTGAGAGATACCTTGTTGCTGAGTGAGTGATATCTTGTTGCTGAGTGAGAGATACCTTGTTGCTGAGTGAGAGATACCTTGTTGCTGAGTGAGAGATAATTTGTTGCTGAGTGAGAGATACCTTGTTCCTGAGAGATAATTTGCTGCTGATTGAGAACAATACCTTGTTGCAGTGAGATGTTGCTGAGTGAGAGAGATACTTTGTTGCTGTGTGAGAGAAATACCTTGTTGCTGAGTGAGATAACTTGTTGCTGAGTGAGAACAATACCTTGTTGCTGAGTGAGAGATAACTTGCTGAGTGAGAGCAATATCTTGTTGCTGAGTGAGAGATAACATGTTGCTGATTGAAACATACCTTGTTGCTGTGCAAGAGATACCTTGATGCTGATTGTGAGATACTTTCTCGCTGTGTGAGAGAGAAAGCTTGTTGCTGCGATATACCTTGTTGCTGTGCGAGATACCTTGTTGCTGAGTGAGAGATACCTTATTGCTCAGTGAGAGATACCTTGATGTTTATTGAGACATACCTTGTTGCTGTGCGAGAGATACCTTAAAGCTGATTGAGTGAGATACTTTCTCGCTGTGTGAGAGAAAGCTTGTTGCTGTGATATACCTTGTTGCTGAGTGAGAGATAAATTGATGTGTGAGAGATATCTTGTTGCTGTGTGAGAGGTACATTGTTGTTCAGTGTGAGTTATATTGTTGCTGAGCGAGTGAGATAATTTGTGGCTGAGTCAGAGTACATTGCTGTGCGAGAGATACCTTGATGCTGATTGAGTGAGATACTTTCTCGTTGTGAGAGAGAAAGCTTGTTGCTGCGATATACCTTGTTGCTGAGTGAGAGACCTTGTTGCTGAGTGAGAGCAATACCTTATTGCTGAGTGAGAGATACCTTGTTGCTGAGTGAGAGATACCTTGTTTCTGAGTGAGAGATACCTTGTTGCTGAGTGATAGATACCTTGTTGCTGAGTGAGAGATACCTTGTTGCTGAGTGTGAGAGATACCTTGTTGCTGAGTGCGAGAGATACCTTGTTGCTGAGTGCGAGAGATACCTTGTTGCTGAGTGCGAGAGATACCTTGTTGCTGAGTGCAAAACATACCTTGTTCCTGACTGTTTGAAATGCCTTGTTGCTGAGTGAGAGATAAGTTGTTGCTGAGTTGTGAGCAATAATTTGTTGAGTGAGAGCAATTCCTTGGTGCTGTGAGAGATACCTTGTTGCTGAGTGAGTGATATCTTGTTGCTCAGTGAGATACCTTGTTGCTGTGTGAGAGAGATACCTTGTTGCTGAGAGATAATTTGCTGCTGATTGAGAACAATACCTTGTTGCAGAGTGAGAGAGATACTTTGTTGCTGTGTGAGAGAAATGCCTTGTTGCTGAGTGAGATACCTTGTTGCTGAGTGAGAGATACCTTATTGCTCAGTGAGAGAGATACCTTGATGTTTATTGAGAGATACCTTGTTGCTGTGCGAGAGATACCTTGTTGCTGATTGAGTGAGATACTTTCTCGCTGTGTGAGAGGGAAAGCTTGTTGCTGCGATATACCTAGTTGCTGTGTGACATACCTTGTTTCTGAGTGAAAGATACCGTTGCTGAGTGAGAGATACCTTGTTGCTGAGTGAGTGATATCTTGTTGCTGAGTGAGAGATACCTTGTTGCTGAGTGAGAGATACCTTGTTGCTGAGTGAGAGATAATTTGTTGCTGAGTGAGAGATACCTTGTTCCTGAGAGATAATTTGCTGCTGATTGAGAACAATACCTTGTTGCAGTGAGATGTTGCTGAGTGAGAGAGATACTTTGTTGCTGTGTGAGAGAAATACCTTGTTGCTGAGTGAGATAACTTGTTGCTGAGTGAGAACAATACCTTGTTGCTGAGTGAGAGATAACTTGCTGAGTGAGAGCAATATCTTGTTGCTGAGTGAGAGATAACATGTTGCTGATTGAAACATACCTTGTTGCTGTGCAAGAGATACCTTGATGCTGATTGTGAGATACTTTCTCGCTGTGTGAGAGAGAAAGCTTGTTGCTGCGATATACCTTGTTGCTGTGCGAGATACCTTGTTGCTGAGTGAGAGATACCTTATTGCTCAGTGAGAGATACCTTGATGTTTATTGAGACATACCTTGTTGCTGTGCGAGAGATACCTTAAAGCTGATTGAGTGAGATACTTTCTCGCTGTGTGAGAGAAAGCTTGTTGCTGTGATATACCTTGTTGCTGAGTGAGAGATAAATTGATGTGTGAGAGATATCTTGTTGCTGTGTGAGAGGTACATTGTTGTTCAGTGTGAGTTATATTGTTGCTGAGCGAGTGAGATAATTTGTGGCTGAGTCAGAGTACGTTGCTGTGCGAGAGATACCTTGATGCTGATTGAGTGAGATACTTTCTCGTTGTGAGAGAGAAAGCTTGTTGCTGCGATATACCTTGTTGCTGAGTGAGAGACCTTGTTGCTGAGTGAGAGCAATACCTTATTGCTGAGTGAGAGATACCTTGTTGCTGAGTGAGAGATACCTTGTTTCTGAGTGAGAGATACCTTGTTGCTGAGTGATAGATACCTTGTTGCTGAGTGAGAGATACCTTGTTGCTGAGTGTGAGAGATACCTTGTTGCTGTGCGAGAGATACCTTGTTGCTGATTGAGTGAGATACTTTCTCGCTGTGTGAGAGGGAAAGCTTGTTGCTGCGATATACCTAGTTGCTGTGTGACATACCTTGTTTCTGAGTGAAAGATACCGTTGCTGAGTGAGAGATACCTTGTTCCTGAGAGATAATTTGCTGCTGATTGAGAACAATACCTTGTTGCAGTGAGATGTTGCTGAGTGAGAGAGATACTTTGTTGCTGTGTGAGAGAAATACCTTGTTGCTGAGTGAGATAACTTGTTGCTGAGTGAGAGATAATTTGTTGCTGAGTGAGAACAATACCTTGTTGCTGAGTGAGAGATAACTTGCTGAGTGAGAGCAATATCTTGTTGCTGAGTGAGAGATAACATGTTGCTGATTGAAACATACCTTGTTGCTGTGCAAGAGATACCTTGATGCTGATTGTGAGATACTTTCTCGCTGTGTGAGAGAGAAAGCTTGTTGCTGCGATATACCTTGTTGCTGTGCGAGATACCTTGTTGCTGAGTGAGAGATACCTTATTGCTCAGTGAGAGATACCTTGATGTTTATTGAGACATACCTTGTTGCTGTGCGAGAGATACCTTAAAGCTGATTGAGTGAGATACTTTCTCGCTGTGTGAGAGAAAGCTTGTTGCTGTGATATACCTTGTTGCTGAGTGAGAGATAAATTGATGTGTGAGAGATATCTTGTTGCTGTGTGAGAGGTACATTGTTGTTCAGTGTGAGTTATATTGTTGCTGAGCGAGTGAGATAATTTGTGGCTGAGTCAGAGTACGTTGCTGTGCGAGAGATACCTTGATGCTGATTGAGTGAGATACTTTCTCGTTGTGAGAGAGAAAGCTTGTTGCTGCGATATACCTTGTTGCTGAGTGAGAGACCTTGTTGCTGAGTGAGAGCAATACCTTGTTGCTGAGTGAGAGATACCTTATTGCTGAGTGAGAGATACCTTGTTGCTGAGTGAGAGATACCTTGTTTCTGAGTGAGAGATACCTTGTTGCTGAGTGAGAGAGATACCTTGTTGCTGAGAGAGAGATAATTTGTTGCTGAGTGAGAGTAATAACTTTGTGCTGAGTGAGAGTTACCTTGTTGCTGAGTGATAGATACCTTGTTGCTGAGAGAGGTAGCTTGTTGCTGAGTGAGAGAGATAGCTTGTTGCTGAGTGCAAAACATACCTTGTTCCTGACTGTTTGAAATGCCTTGTTGCTGAGTGCAAAACATACCTTGTTCCTGACTGTTTGAAATGCCTTGTTGCTGAGTGAGAGAGCTACCGTGTTGCTGAGTTGTGAGCAATAACTTGTTGAGTGAAAGCAATTCCTTGGTGCTGTGAGAGATACCTTGTTGCTGAGTGAGTGATATGTTGTTGCTCAGTGAGATACCTTGTTGCTGTGTGACATAGCTTGTTGCTGAGTGAGAGAGATACTTTGTTGCTGTGTGAGAGAAATACCTTGTTGCTGAGTGAGAGATAATTTGTTGCTGAGTGAGAACAATACCTTTTTGCTGAGTGAGAGATAACTTGTTGCTGAGTGAGAGATAATTTGTTGCTGAGTGAGAGATAACTTGTTGCTGAGTGAGATAATTTGTTGCTGAGTGAGAGATAACTTGTTGCTGAGTGAGAGATAACTTGTTGCTGAGTGAGAGCAATATCTTGTTGCTGAGTGAGACATGTTGCTGATTGAGACATACCTTGTTGCTGTGTGACATACCTTGTTGCTGAGTGAGAGAGATACCTTGTTGCTGAGAGAGTGATACCTTGTTGCTGAGTGAGAGAGATACTTTGTTGCTGTGTGAGAGAAATACCTTGTTGCTGAGTGAGAGATAATTTGTTGCTGAGTGAGAGCAATATCTTGTTGCTGAGTGAGAGATAACATGTTGCTGATTGAAACATACCTTGTTGCTGTGCAAGAGATACTTTCTCGCTGTGTGAGAGAGAAAGCTTGTTGCTGCGATATACCTTGTTGCTGAGTGAGAGATACCTTATTGCTCAGTGAGAGAGATACCTTGATGTTTATTGAGACATACCTTGTTGCTGTGCGAGAGATACCTTAAAGCTGATTGAGTGAGATACTTTCTCGCTGTGTGAGAGAAAGCTTGTTGCTGTGATATACCTTGTTGCTGAGTGAGAGATAAATTGATGTGTGAGAGATATCTTGTTGCTGTGTGAGAGGTACATTGTTGTTCAGTGTGACAGTTAAATTGTTGCCGAGCGAGTGAGATAATTTGTGGCTGAGTCAGAGTACGTTGCTGTGCGAGAGATACCTTGATGCTGATTGAGTGAGATACTTTCTCGTTGTGAGAGAGAAACTTGTTGCTGCGATATACCTTGTTGCTGAGTGAGAGAGATACCTTTTTGCTGTGTGAGAGAGATACCTTGTTGCTGAGTGAGAGATACCTTGTTGCTGAGTGAGTGATATCTTGTTGCTCTGTGAGATACCTTGTTGTTTTGTGAGAGCAATACCTTGTTGCTGAGTGCGAGAGATACCTTGTTCCTGACTGATTGAAATGCCTTGTTGCTTAGTGAGAGATAAGTTGTTGCTGAGTTGTGAGCAATAACTTGTTGTTGAGTGAGAGCAATTCCTTGGTGCTGTGAGAGATACCTTGTTGCTGAGTGAGTGATATCTTGTTGCTCAGTGAGATACCTTGTTGCTGTGTGACATACCTTGTTGCTGAGTGAGAGATACCTTGTTGCTGAGTGAGAGATACTTTGTTGCTGTGTGAGAGAAATACCTTGTTGCTGAGTGAGAGATAATTTGTTGCTGAGTGAGAGCAATATCTTGTTGCTGAGTGAGAGATAACATGTTGCTGATTGAAACATACCTTGTTGCTGTGCAAGAGATACTTTCTCGCTGTGTGAGAGAGAAAGCTTGTTGCTGCGATATACCTTGTTGCTGAGTGAGAGATACCTTATTGCTCAGTGAGAGAGATACCTTGATGTTTATTGAGACATACCTTGTTGCTGTGCGAGAGATACCTTAAAGCTGATTGAGTGAGATACTTTCTCGCTGTGTGAGAGAAAGCTTGTTGCTGTGATATACCTTGTTGCTGAGTGAGAGATAAATTGATGTGTGAGAGATATCTTGTTGCTGTGTGAGAGGTACATTGTTGTTCAGTGTGACAGTTAAATTGTTGCTGAGCGAGTGAGATAATTTGTGGCTGAGTCAGAGTACGTTGCTGTGCGAGAGATACCTTGATGCTGATTGAGTGAGATACTTTCTCGTTGTGAGAGAGAAACTTGTTGCTGCGATATACCTTGTTGCTGAGTGAGAGTAATAACTTGGTGCTGAGTGACAGATACCTTGTTGCTGAGTGATAGATACCTTGTTGCTGAGAGAGATACCTTGTTGCTGAGTGATAGATACCTTGTTGCTGAGTGAGAGATACCTTGTTGCTGAGTGCGAGAGATACCTTGTTGCTGAGTGCGAGAGATACCTTGTTGCTGAGTGCGAGAGATACCTTGTTGCTGAGTGCAAAACATACCTTGTTCCTGACTGTTTGAAATGCCTTGTTGCTGAGTGAGAGATAAGTTGTTGCTGAGTTGTGAGCAATAATTTGTTGAGTGAGAGCAATTCCTTGGTGCTGTGAGAGATACCTTGTTGCTGAGTGAGTGATATCTTGTTGCTCAGTGAGATACCTTGTTGCTGAGAGATAATTTGCTGCTGATTGAGAACAATACCTTGTTGCAGAGTGAGAGAGATACTTTGTTGCTGTGTGAGAGAAATGCCTTGTTGCTGAGTGAGATACCTTGTTGCTGAGTGAGAGATACCTTATTGCTCAGTGAGAGAGATACCTTGATGTTTATTGAGAGATACCTTGTTGCTGTGCGAGAGATACCTTGTTGCTGATTGAGTGAGATACTTTCTCGCTGTGTGAGAGGGAAAGCTTGTTGCTGCGATATACCTAGTTGCTGTGTGACATACCTTGTTTCTGAGTGAAAGATACCGTTGCTGAGTGAGAGATACCTTGTTCCTGAGAGATAATTTGCTGCTGATTGAGAACAATACCTTGTTGCAGTGAGATGTTGCTGAGTGAGAGAGATACTTTGTTGCTGTGTGAGAGAAATACCTTGTTGCTGAGTGAGATAACTTGTTGCTGAGTGAGAGATAATTTGTTGCTGAGTGAGAACAATACCTTGTTGCTGAGTGAGAGATAACTTGCTGAGTGAGAGCAATATCTTGTTGCTGAGTGAGAGATAACATGTTGCTGATTGAAACATACCTTGTTGCTGTGCAAGAGATACCTTGATGCTGATTGTGAGATACTTTCTCGCTGTGTGAGAGAGAAAGCTTGTTGCTGCGATATACCTTGTTGCTGTGCGAGATACCTTGTTGCTGAGTGAGAGATACCTTATTGCTCAGTGAGAGATACCTTGATGTTTATTGAGACATACCTTGTTGCTGTGCGAGAGATACCTTAAAGCTGATTGAGTGAGATACTTTCTCGCTGTGTGAGAGAAAGCTTGTTGCTGTGATATACCTTGTTGCTGAGTGAGAGATAAATTGATGTGTGAGAGATATCTTGTTGCTGTGTGAGAGGTACATTGTTGTTCAGTGTGAGTTATATTGTTGCTGAGCGAGTGAGATAATTTGTGGCTGAGTCAGAGTACGTTGCTGTGCGAGAGATACCTTGATGCTGATTGAGTGAGATACTTTCTCGTTGTGAGAGAGAAAGCTTGTTGCTGCGATATACCTTGTTGCTGAGTGAGAGACCTTGTTGCTGAGTGAGAGCAATACCTTATTGCTGAGTGAGAGATACCTTGTTGCTGAGTGAGAGATACCTTGTTTCTGAGTGAGAGATACCTTGTTGCTGAGTGATAGATACCTTGTTGCTGAGTGAGAGAGATACCTTGTTGCTGAGAGAGAGATAATTTGTTGCTGAGTGAGAGTAATAACTTTGTGCTGAGTGAGAGTTACCTTGTTGCTGAGTGATAGATACCTTGTTGCTGAGAGAGGTAGCTTGTTGCTGAGTGAGAGAGATAGCTTGTTGCTGAGTGCAAAACATACCTTGTTCCTGACTGTTTGAAATGCCTTGTTGCTGAGTGCAAAACATACCTTGTTCCTGACTGTTTGAAATGCCTTGTTGCTGAGTGAGAGAGCTACCGTGTTGCTGAGTTGTGAGCAATAACTTGTTGAGTGAAAGCAATTCCTTGGTGCTGTGAGAGATACCTTGTTGCTGAGTGAGTGATATCTTGTTGCTCAGTGAGATACCTTGTTGCTGTGTGACATAGCTTGTTGCTGAGTGAGAGAGATACTTTGTTGCTGTGTGAGAGAAATACCTTGTTGCTGAGTGAGATAACTTGTTGCTGAGTGAGAGATAATTTGTTGCTGAGTGAGAACAATACCTTTTTGCTGAGTGAGAGATAACTTGTTGCTGAGTGAGAGATAATTTGTTGCTGAGTGAGAGATAACTTGTTGCTGAGAGAGATACCTTGTTGCTGAGAGATAATTTGCTGCTGATTGAGAACAATACCTTGTTGCAGTGAGATGTTGCTGAGTGAGTGAGATACTTTGTTGCTGTGTGAGAGAAATACCTTGTTGCTGTGTGAGAGAAATACCTTGTTGCTGTGTGAGAGAAATACCTTGTTGCTGTGTGAGAGAAATACCTTGTTGCTGTGTGAGAGAAATACCTTGTTGCTGAGTGAGAGATAATTTGTTGCTGAGTGAGAGCAATATCTTGTTGCTGAGTGAGAGATAACTTGTTGCTGAGTGAGAGATAATTTGTTGCTGAGTGAGAACAATACCTTTTTGCTGAGTGAGAGATAACTTGTTGCTGAGTGAGAGATAATTTGTTGCTGAGTGAGAGATAACTTGTTGCTGAGTGAGATAATTTGTTGCTGAGTGAGAGATAACTTGTTGCTGAGTGAGAGATAACTTGTTGCTGAGTGAGAGCAATATCTTGTTGCTGAGTGAGAGACATGTTGCTGATTGAGACATACCTTGTTGCTGTGTGAGATACCTTGTTGCTGAGTGAGAGATACCTTATTGCTCAGTGAGAGAGATACCTTGATGTTTATTGAGACATACCTTGTTGCTGTGCGAGAGATACCTTAAAGCTGATTGAGTGAGATACTTTCTCGCTGTGTGAGAGAAAGCTTGTTGCTGCGATATACCTTGTTGCTGTGTGAGAGAGATACCTGGTTGCTGATTGAAATATCTTGATGTTGTGTGAGAGATGCCTTGTTTTGCTGAGTGAGAATTGCTGTGTGAGAGTGATACGTTGTTGCTGTGAGAGATGTCTTGTTGGTGTGTTTGTGTACACAAGCACGTGAGCTTGTCCCTGTGTGTGTGAGAGAGAGGCCATCATTTTGTTCGTGTGTGACAGAGAGCGCGAGAGAAACCAACTTTACATGTGTGTGCAATGGACTTTTTGAGTGAGAGAGAGAGACACACTGACCTTCCGTGTTGGAGTGTGTGTCTGCTGTGCTATGCCCCAGATCTGTAACTGATCCATATTATGGCTGTACTCTTTACTAGTCTTCTGCACCACCCACAACTCCACCAATCTTTGTATCATCCACAAACTTACTGATCCACACATTTACATTTTGATCCAGGTCATTTATATACAAAAGAGCAGAGTTCCTTGTGGAGTCAGGGGGGAGGCAGAGACTTTGTTCACGTGAGAGTGAGAGATGAGGAGGAGAGAGAGAACAGAATGAGAGAGAGAGGTAAAAGGGGGGGGGGACAGTGAGAGAGAGAGGAGAGTTTGAGAGGGAGAGATATCCTTGTCTGCATGAGGTGAGGAGTGGGAGTAAAGGGCTAGCACAGAGCCAGTTGGCCAAAGGGCCAGTTTCCTCATTTGTATCTTCCTCCGATAGTCTTGCTTCTGTGCCAAGGCAACTGCGACTTGTCCTCTGCTCTCTATCTCCACCCCTTCAACTGAGCTTCCCCGGTGGGGGCAGGGGCAGACGGTAGGGAGTGGTTGAAAGGTGGCTGAGGTTGGGGAGAGGGGAGTGAATCGGGAAGGGGATCCCGGTGCCCATCGAAGGACCTCTCCCTGCTGCATGTCACCTTGCTCTACAACTCCAAGCTTCCTCTTGCAATCGAGCAGCCCCCTCCCCTCCCTTCCCACCAGACCAAAGACTCCACAGAGATGAGGTGTTTGGAAGGAGTTTCTTTCTGAAGCACTGGATACACAAGGAACAATTGCAGATGTAGGAAAAGTTAAATAAGTTAGAAATACTATTCCCTCTCCCCTCCCCAGGGCAAGTCTGGTCGGGTGACCTGCCGCTGGGACTCCTGCAGGTCCCACAGGCCAAGCAGGAGGAAGCTGTCCACTTACTCAGCACCTCCCTGGGTCAAAGTTCGCGGGCCTTATGTCCCAGTATCTGCTCTGCGCTCCAGAAAAGGAATTGCCACCCCAGGCTCATGCCGCCTGCCTTTGCCCCACGCTGGCGTCCAGGTGTAGATGTCATGGTGAAGTTCCAGCTCAGAGGTGGTGTCAAAGGGCGGGTTCACAGTCACAGTGCCTCTGGACAGATTGGAGGTCAGATCACCATGGCTCTGGAGTTTCTGTTCATGATTCTGCTTTTGTTCGAAGGTCACAGGTAGCACCCTGCCAGGTCACAGTTCATCACCCCACGCCATTCAAAGGTCACAGTTCAAAACCCCCCATGCCCCCAAAGGTCACATTTCCATTCAGTTCACGACTCCTATGGCAAAAGGTCACAGGTCATGACCCCCACCATTCATTATACCCCTGTCATTTACAGGTCACAATAAATCCCCCCAAAGGTCACAGCTTACAACTAATGTCATTCAAAGTTCGCGACTCCTTCCTGAAAGGTCACCTTTCACAAACTGAAGACCTTCGCCGCGAGGGTGAAGCTCATGACCCTCCACCATTGAGAGGTCACCACCCACGTCCCATTTTACACTCTCCCTGCCACAAGGACAGAGTTTCTGCCCCCTCCGCCCACCCCTCCCCTCTGGTCCTCAGTTCAGGGGCAGGAGGCTGGCGACTCGGACCCTTGGCCGGTAGGGCTGTGGGACCAGGAGCAGGACCCTTCCTCCTGCTGCCCTCCCTTGCCAGCGGTCGCTGCCGCCCAGCCCTCGGTTCCTTGCAGGTAGTCAGCGAAGAGCGCCTTGGCCCGCTGGGTGACCCTGCGCAGGTCCTGGCGTCTCACCAGCCGGTCGAAGTGCATGGCCAGCTCATTGTAGTCCATGCGGGCGCCCACGATCCGGTCGCGGTGCTCCAGCAGCAGCGCCAGGCACAGGAAGAGGACGAAGGGGTGCCCGCCGCCCAGCTGGTGGGGCGGGGGCAGCGGGCCATCGTCGTCCTCGTCCCCGTCCCCCTCCCCTCCCTCCTCCCCGCCGCCTCCCCCTCCCCCTCCGCCTCCTGCCCCGCTCCGGGTCGGCCTGACCACCAGCGGCGACTCCCCCGGCGCCAGTGGCTCGCCGGTGAGGGGCACCTCGCCCACCGGTGGGTCGGGGGGCAGCGAGCTCCAGGCCACCTCGGCCAGTCGCAGGGCATCGTCGAAAGCGAACTCCCGCTTCAGCTCCAGCAGCAGCCAGCGGTAGCAGAAGAAGAGGTCGTGGGCGCCCCGGCGGCGCAGGTAGGCGTAGAAGGCCGGGTCGGCCTGCCGCAGGAGGCGCTGGAGGTGGCCGAACTTGGCGGCCAGGGCCTCGCCGTCCGGCCGGAAGTTCGGCTCCAGGCGGCGCATCAGGCCGCAGAAGCAGACGTACGCGTGGGCCTCGTCGTCCATGACGGCCAGCAGGGGCGAGGCCAGGTCGCTCATGCCCTGGCAGTAGGAGACCCGGGGGTGGGCCACAGCGTAGGTGGTGAGCAGGTCGCGCAGGGCCGCCAGGTGGGGGTGGCCCTCCTCGGGGCCTGCGTAGTAGGGGTGGCCGCGGTCAGTGCGCGCCACGTCCTTGTGCACCAGTGCCTGCAGCTGCTCCAGCTGCTCGGCCCCCGCCCGCCGGCCCCGCTCCGCCTTCAGCCGCTCGTACTCCCGGCTCTTGCGCTTCATGTAGTCCAGCCGCTGCTGACCCGTCAGTCCCTCTGGGTACACATTCAGCAGGTAGCGCCACACCACCTACGCAGGACAGGGAAGGAAGAGGGGAACAGAATGGTGAGGGGAGGAGGAGAGAGGGTGTGAGGACATGGCAGAAGGGTGAGGGGAGGAGGAGAGAGGGTGTGAGGAGGGGTAGGGGTTCGATGGAGAGAGAGATATTGCAGACACATTAGACAGTGCAACATGACCCTGACTTGTAGACGGGGAAAGGTAATGAGGCGGATGTGGAGTGCATGGACTAACTCACCCAGGCAAGTGGCATGTGTCCCATCACACTTCTGTCTTGGAGATGGTGGGGGGGGGGGGGGTGGCGGAGAGAGGCGAAGGTAATGTGGCGGATTTGGAGTGCATGGACTAACTCCAGGCGGGCAAGCGGGGTGTGCCTTGTCACACTTCTGACATGTAAGTGGGGGAAAGGCCTTTGTGTGTCAGGGTTGAGTCACTCACCACATGCCCCCGCCCCCCCACCCTCTGTACCCCATGGTGTTTGTGCAGTCGGTATGTTGAAGTTCCTGGTCACCAGTGGCCAGACGTTGACGGGGGGGGGGGGGGTGGTCAGACCATCTGTCGCCAGACACGGTCACTCACTGGTCACTCCTCAGCCTGTGACCGTACCGGTCAGGTCTGGCTGCTTCACTGGCCGAGGAGCCACGGACAGAACCCTCAGTCCTCAGTGGGCGTCCCTTCCACCGGTCAGGGTAACTGGGGCCTCAAGGACTGGCAGGTGTTGGCATGGCAGTATGTTCAGAGGGGCGGAGGATAATCTCCTGGTGCGCAAGGGGACCCATACACTCCTCGCGGCCTCGGTCGAAGACCCTACCTGCCCCGGACATCCTCGCTTCTCCCCCATCCCCAATCGGACGGAAGCCTGAAAGGACACACCACCAGACACAAGGCTGGACTCAACCCCGCTGTTGGAGGGCTCTACACTCAGCCAGCTCCACCGCCGGGGCAACCCTCCCTACCACCGAGGACATCCTCAAAGGGCAATTCCTCAAGGTGCTGCCGTTCACGATTAAAGACATTCACCACCCAGGAAGTGTCCTCTTCTCATTGCTACCGTCAGGGAGGAGGTACAGAAGCCTGAAGGCCCACACTCCACAGTTCAGGAACAGCTTCTTCCTCTCTGACGGTCCGTGAACACCACCTCACCATTTTGCTCTCTTCTCGCCCAACTTATTTTTATATTTTTATTGGACACACCTGCTCGTTAATGCAAATATCTAATCAGCCAATCACGTGGCAGTGACTCACTGCATCAACGCCTACAGACACGGTCAACAGGTTCAGATCAAACAAGAAGAAACGTGATCAAAGTGACCGACTGGGGAATGATTGCTGGTGCCAGATGGGGTGGTTTGAGTATCTCAGAAACTGCTGATCTCCTGGGATTTTCACACACAACAGTCTCCAGAGCTTGCAGAGAAACGTGTGAGAAAGTCAACACACCCAGTGAGTGGCAGTTCTGTGGGTGACAGCTCCCTGTTAGTGAGAGGGGTCAGAGGAGATTGGCCAGGCTGACAGGAAGGAGGCACTCGCCCAAGTCCATAAGACCATAAAGACAAAGGGGCAGAAGTTGGCCATTCGGCCCATCGAGACTGCTCCGCCATTTCATCATGAGCTGATCCAATCTCCCCTTTAGTCCCATTCCCCCACCTTCACACCATAACCTTTGATGCCCTGACTACTCAGATATCTATCAATGACCCGGCTCCACTGCCACCCGTGGCGAAAAAACCAACAGATTTACCGCACCTTCCAACACTGCTGAGCAGAGGAGCGTCACCGAACACACAAGTCGAACCATGAAGTGGATGGGTTACAGCAGCAGAGGATCATGAGCAAACACTCAAAGGCCTCTTTTATTAGGCCCGGAAGTAAGAGTGGAGGCTTGGGGTGGTCAGGTCTAAGGGGTTAGTACTGAGGTGGGACTGAATGGCCAGAGTAAAGCCCTCCATTGCTCGTACTTACTGGCCCCCCACAGGAGACACTGAAACCCTTCCACTCCATCTTGCGACCTGGGATATCTGGCAGAGGGGAGAAAGCGGGTTGGGGAGGGATTGAAGTTTGCGGAAGGGAGGGGGATCAGAGACAGACCTTACGCAGGCCGGGCTCCACGCCGCCATGGTAGATCCGCAGGCGAAGCTCCTCAGGGCGACACAGCTGTCCCTCGTGGTTGAGGTAGGTGTGGAACTCAGCGTCACCCAGGGGCGGCTTGAAGGGCTTGGTCGTCTCCTCGCTGCCGGCCCAGCTCAGCACCTGCTGCACCTTTGACAGGGTTCGGCCCACCTGCGGCAAGGGAGAGGGTGCGGTTTACACAGTCCTGTCAGACACACTCCCGGGGTCAGACACAGAGTGAAACTCCCTCCACACCGTCCCATCACACGCTCCCGGGGTCAGACACAGAGTGAAACTCCCTCCACACCGTCCCATCACACGCTCCCGGGGTCAGACACAGAGTGAAACTCCCTCCACACCGTCCAATCACACACTCCTGGGGTCAGAGTGAAACTCCCTCCACTCCATCCCATCACACACTCCCGGGGTCAGACACAGAGTGAAACTCCCTCCACACCGTCCCATCACACACTCCCGGGGTCAGACACAGACTGAAACTCCCTCCACACCGTCCCATCACACACTCCCGGGGTCAGACACAGAGCGAAGCTCCCTCCACACCGTCCCATCACACACCCCCGGGGTCAGACACAGACTGAAACTCCCTCCACACCGTCCCATTACACACTCCCGGGGTCAGACACAGAGTGAAGCTCCCTCCACACCGTCCCATCACAGACTCCCGGGGTCAGACACAGAGTGATTCTCCCTCCACACCGTCCCATCGCACACTGCCGGGGTCAGACCACAGAGTGAATCTCCCTCCACACCGTCCCATCACACACTCCCGGGGTCAGACACAGAGCGAAGCTCCCTCCACACCGTCCCATCACACACTCCAGGGGTCAGACACAGAGCGAAGCTCCCTCCACACCGTCCCATCACACACTCCCGGGGTCAGACACAGACTGAAACTCCCTCCACACCGTCCCATCACACACTGCCGGGGTCAGACACAGAGTGAATCTCCCTCCACACCGTCCCATCACACACTCCCGGGGTCAGACACAGACTGAAACTCCCTCCACACCGTCCCATCACACACTCCAGGGGTCAGACACAGAGCGAAGCTCCCTCCACACCGTCCCATCACACACTCCCGGGGTCAGACACAGAGTGAATCTCCCTCCACTCAGTCCCATCACACACTCCCGGGGTCAGACACAGAGTGAAGCTCCCTCCACACTGTCCCATCACACACTCCCGGGGTCAGACACAGAGTGAAGCTCCCTCCACACCGTCCCATCACACACTCCTGGGGTCAGACACAGAGTGATTCTCCCTCCACACCATCCCATCACACACTCCCGGGGTCAGACACAGAGTGAAACCGTCTCGATGTCAGAAAACATTCCTAACATATGTTGCCTAAACACCAGCCTCGAGTTTGGGAAGCCACGAACCCACAGAGATTCTACTCCCTCCTCACCTTCCCTGACACACTCACCTGGGAAATGATGGACTGTGTGAGGGGCAGGGGTGAGACGGCAAACGTCCGCTTCTCTGGGGTTAGGAGGTCGGAGCCGATCACATCCTTGGGGCTGATGATATCCCAGTCCTCCAGGAGTGGGCCTGCATGGGGGAGGGAAGGGAAGAGTGGGGAACAGGAAAAATCCCAGGACCCCTGCGAGTCAAAACCAGCAACAGCTACTTGTCAACGTTGAGCAAGTTTGTAAATCTGGTGGGAGGAAAGGAGGCTGGCGGGGTGAGCGTGGAGCGCAGCCGGAAGGATACAGGGCAGGTGGCAGAGAAGGAGTGCCGGGGGTGGGGGGTGGGGGGTGGGGGGCCACGGGTGCAAGTACACCAGCCCTGAGACACCAGTCAAGGTGCCTCCCGCTCCCACCCACCTCCCTTCCCCTTTTCCCAACCATGGTTGCCCTTTCCCTGCCCCTTCAGTCCCACATAGGGACCCACATCATCACTCTCATATATCATAAAATGTTTTTTTTGGCAGCAGTACAGTGTAATGCATAAAATTACTACTGTACTATGCAAAGGTCTTAGGCACCTGAGCCAGACTTAGACTTTTGCACCGTATTGTACCTGCCTCGACCACTTCCAGTGGCAGCTCGCTCTATTCCCCACCATTCTGAGTGTGAAGAAGTTGCCCCCCCCGGGTCTTTATGAAGCCTATCCCCTCTCTTCATAAACCTCTGCCCTTTAGCTTCTGAGGAAAAAGGCTGTGAGCGCCCACCTTATCTGCATCCCTCGAGGTTTAATAACCTCTCTCGGGTCACCCCTCCGTCTCCAGGGGAATCAGTCCCAGCCTGTCCAGCTTCTCAATCCCTCCAGTCCTGGGAACACCCTGGTGAATCTTTCCTGCCCCTCTCCAGCCTAATGCCATCCTCCCTACAGCCGGGCAACCAGACCGGCACACAAAATCCCGTTCAAAGCGTATTTATCAGCAGAATACATCTAGGTCACCGCATACTACTCTGAGATGCACTTTCTTGTGGGCACACTCAGCCACTCTGCAGAAGAGCAACTACAATAGGATCACTGAAAGATCAACAGAGTGTGCAAATGCAGATATATATAAACAGCAATAAATAACAAGAACATGAGATAATGAGATAAAGAGTCCTTAAAGTGAGATCATCGGTTGTGGGAACATTTCAATGATGGGGCGAGTGAATCCACTTTTCCCCTTTTATTCAGGAGCCTGATGGTGGAGGGGTAGCAACTGTTCTTGAACCTGGTGGTGCGAGTCCTGAGGCTCCTGTACCTTCTACCAAGTGGCAGCAACGAGAAAAGAGCCTGGCCTGGGTGGTGAGAATCTCTGATGATTGATGGATGCTGCTTTCCTATGACAGTGTTTAATGTAGATGTGCTCAGTGGTTGTATCTGTGATGTACAGGGCTGTATCTACTACTTTCTGTAGGATTTTCAATTCAAAGTCATTGGTGTTTCCATACCAGGCTGTGATGCGGCCAGTCAATATGCCCCCCTCCACACTGTCAAAGCTTTAGAATCTCCGAAGACTCCTGAGGAACAGGACCTGCTGCGCTTCTTTCGCAATTGCACTTACTGTTGGTCTCACCAACGCCTTGTACAGCTGTAACACGGCATCCCAGCGCCAGTGTCCTTCACTGCCCCGTGGCCGTACAGCTGTAACACGGCATCCCAGCGCTGCCCGTGGCCGTACAGCTGTAACACGGCGTCCCAGCGCCCTTCACTGCCCCGTGGCCGTACAGCTGTAACACGGCGTCCCAGCGCCCTTCACTGCCCCGTGGCCGTACAGCTGTAACACGGCGTCCCAGCGCCCTTCACTGCCCCGTGGCCGTACAGCTGTAACACGGCATCCCAGCGCCAGAGTCCTTCACTGCCCCGTGGCCGTACAGCTGTAACACGGCATCCCAGCGCCAGAGTCCTTCACTGCCCCGTGGCCGTATAGCTGTAACACGGCATCCCAGAGTCCTTCACTGCCCCGTCACCGTACAGCTGTAACACGGCATCCCAGCGCCCTTCACTGCCCCGTGGCCATACAGCTGTAACACGGCATCCCAGCGCCCTTCACTGCCCCGTGGCCGTACAGCTGTAACACGGCATCCCAGCGCCCTTCACTGCCCCGTGGCCGTACAGCTGTAACACGGCATCCCAGCGCCCTTCACTGCCCCGTGGCCATACAGCTGTAACACGGCATCCCAGCGCCCTTCACTGCCCCGTGGGCGTACAGCTGTAACACGGCATCCCAGAGTCCTTCACTGCCCCGTGGCCGTACAGCTGTAACACGGCATCCCAGAGTCCTTCACTGCCCCGTGGCCGTACAGCTGTAACACGGCATCCCAGCGCCAGCGCCCTTCACTGCCCCGTGGCCGTACAGCTGTAACACGGCATCCCAGCGCCAGCGCCCTTCACTGCCCCGTGGGCGTACAGCTGTAACACGGCATCCCAGCGCCCTTCACTGCCCCGTGGCCGTACAGCTGTAACACGGCATCCCAGAGTCCTTCACTGCCCCATGGCCGTACAGCTGTAACACGGCATCCCAGCGCCCTTCACTGCCCCGTGGCCGTACAGCTGTAACACGGCATCCCAGCGCCAGCGTCCTTCACTGCCCCGTGGCCGTACAGCTGTAACACGGCATCCCAGCGTCCTTCACTGCCCCGTGGCCGTACAGCTGTAACACGGCATCCCAGCGTCCTTCACTGCCCCGTGGCCGTACAGCTGTAACACGGCATCCCAGCGTCCTTCACTGCCCCGTGGCCGTACAGCTGTAACACGGCATCCCAGCGCCAGAGTCCTTCACTGCCCCGTGGGCGTACAGCTGTAACACGGCATCCCAGCGCCAGTGTCCTTCACTGCCCCGTGGCTGTACAGCTGTAACACGGCATCCCAGCGCCAGTGTCCTTCACTGCCCCGTGGCCGTACAGCTGTAACACGGCATCCCAGCGCCAGTGTCCTTCACTGCCCCGTGTGCTCACTTTCAGCCTGTAGCCCTGGGTCTCTCCAGGGCTGCCATCGAGTACTGGGGCGCCATAGTTACATAGCAGCTTGCGTAAAAGTGATTAAAGCCCAGGGCATCAGAGAACAGAGTGCAGTCCCGGCGTCTCTGCACGTCCTCCCCGTGGGTGCGTGGGTTGCCCCTGGGTGCTTCCACCCACAGTCCGAAGATGTACCGGGTAGGTTAATTGATAATTGTCCTGTGACTAGGTCAGGGTTAAATCAGGGTTCTTGGGGTTTGTCGGGAGGTGCAACTCAAAGGGCTGGAAGGGCCTAGTCTTCATTGTATCTCTAAATGAATAAAATATACCCCACGGGGCCGTCAGTGGAATCCCTTCACGGAGAACGTCTGTGCGTGACTTTGCTTAACGTGGGGAGTCTGACGCACGGGCAGCCATCACAGAGTCCTTGACAGACTGGAGTGCTGCAGCCTTCCTCTGCCTTCACTGCCGTTGTGATGTGTGGGCAGCTTCCCCCGGCTCTGTCACCATGGGCGACCCTACCGGGAGCCAAGCCTCCAGGCGGCACCACTCTCAGAATCTGTTTACTTATTTAGCGATGACTTGAATTCAATTAGAATTAAATAATTAATAATTAAATCGATAATTATAATTTGTTTATTTATTTAGCCTTCCAGCCCAACGAGCCAGTGCTGCCCAAATACACCCAGGTAACCAATTAACCATATAACCATATATAACCATATAACAATCACAGCACGGAAACAGGCCATCTCGGCCCTCCTAGTCCGTGCCGAACCCTTAATCTCACCTAGTCCCACCTACCCGCACTCAGCCCATAACCCTCCACTCCTTTCCTGTCCATATACCTATCCAATTTTACCTTAAATGACACAACTGAACTGGCCTCTACTACTTCTACAGGAAGCTCATTCCACACAGCTATCACTCTCTGAGTAAAGAAATACCCCCTCGTGTTTCCCTTAAACTTCTGCCCCCTTACTCTCAAATCATGTCCTCTCGTTTGAATCTCCCCTACTCTCAATGGAAACAGCCTGTTCACGTCAACTCTATCTATCCCTCTCAAAATTTTAAATACCTCGATCAAATCCCCCCTCAACCTTCTACGCTCCAATGAATAGAGACCTAACTTGTTCAACCTTTCTCTGTAACTTAATTGCTGAAACCCAGGTAACATCCTAGTAAATCGTCTCTGCACTCTCTCTAATTTATTGATATCTTTCCTATAATTCGGTGACCAGAACTGCACACAATATTCCAAATTTGGCCTTACCAATGCCTTGTACAACTTTAGCATTACATCCCAACTTCTGTACTCAATGCTTTGATTTATAAAGGCCAGCGTTCCAAAAGCCCTCTTCACCACCCTATCTACATGAGACTCCACTTTCAGGGAACTATGCACAGTTATTCCTAGATCTCTCTGTTCCTCTGCATTCCTCAATGCCCTACCATTTACTCTGTATGTTCTATTTGGATTATTCCTGCCAAAATGTAGAACCTCACACTTCTCAGCATTAAACTCCATCTGCCAATGTTCAGCCCATTCTTCTAACCGGCATAAATCTCCCTGCAAGCTTTGAAAATCCACCTCATTATCCACAACACCTCCTACCTTAGTATCATCGGCATACTTACTAATCCAATTTACCACCCCATCATCCAGATCATTTATGTATATTACAAACAACATTGGGCCCAAAACAGATCCCTGAGGCACCCCGCTAGTCATCGGCCTCCATCCCGATAAACAATTATCCACCACTACTCTCTGGCATCTCCCATCTAGCCACTGTTGAATCCATTTTATTACTCCAGCATTAATACCTAACGACTGAACCTTCTTAACTAACCTTCCATGTGGAACTTTGTCAAAGGCTTTGCTGAAGTTCATATAGACTACATCCACTGCCTTACCCTCGTCAACATTCCTCGTAACTTCTTCAAAAAATTCAATAAGGTTTGTCAAACATGACCTTCCGCGCACAAATCCATGCTGGCTACTTCTAATCAGATCCTGTCTATCCAGATAATTATAAATACTATCTCTAAGAATACTTTCCATTAATTTACCCACCACTGATGTCAAACTGACAGGTCTATAATTGCTAGGCTTCCTTCTAGAACCCTTCTTAAACAATGGAACCACATGAGCAATACGCCAATCCTCCGGCACAATCCCCATTTCTAATGACATATTAAAGATCTCCATCAGAGCTCCTGCTATTTCTACACAAACTTCCCTCAAGGTCCTGGGGAATATCCTGTCAGGACCCGGAGATTTATTCACTTTTAAATTTCTTAAAAGCGTCAGTACCTCCACCTCTTTAATTGTCATAGGTTCCATAACTTCCTTACTTGTTTCCCACACCTTAGACAATTCAATATCCTTCTCCTTAGTGAATACTGAAGAGAAGAAATCATTCAAAATCTCTCCCATCTCCTTCGGTTCCACACATAGCTGACCACTCTGATTCTCTAAGGGGCCAATTTTATCCCTCACTATCCTCTTGCTTTTAATATAACTGTAGAAACCTTTCAGATTTACTTTCACCTTATTTGCCAAACCAACCTCGTATCTTCTTTTAGCTTTCCTAATCTCTTTCTTAAGATTCCTTTTACATTCTTTATATTCCTCGAGCAATTCCTTTACTCCATGCTGCCTATATCTATTGTAGACATCCCTCTTTTTCTGAACCAAATTTCTAATATCCCTTGAAAACCATGGTGCTCTCAAACCTTTAACCTTTCCTTTCACCCTAACAGGAACATAAAGATTCTGTACCCTCATAATTTCACCCTTAAATGACCTCCATTTCTCTATTACATCCTTCCCATAAAACAACTTGACCCAATCCACTTTCTCTAAATCCCTTCGCATCCCCTCAAAGTTAGCCTTTCTCCAATCAAAAATCTCAACTCTAGGTCCAGTCCTGTCCTTCTCCATAATTATATTGAAGCTAATGCTATTGTGATTACTGGACCTGAAGTGCTCCCCAACACATACATCTGTCAGCTGACCTATCGCATTCCCTAACAGGAGATCCAACACTGCCCCATCTCTAGTCGGTACTTCTATGTATTGTTGCAAAAAACTATCCTGCACACATTTCACAAACTCTAAACCATCCAGCCCTTTTACAGAATGAGCTTCCCAGTCTACGTGTGGAAAATTAAAATCTCCCACAATCACCACCTTGTGTTTACTACAAATATCTGCTATCTCCTTACACATTTGCTCTTCCAACTCACGCTCCCCATTAGGTGGCCTATAATACACTCCTATCAGTGTTACTGCACCTTTCCCATTCTTCAATTCCACCCAAATGGCCTCCCTAGAGGAGCTCTCTAATCTATCCTTCCAAAGCACCGCCATAAGATTTTCTCAGACAAGCAATGCAACACCTCCTCCTCTGGCCCCTCCTACTCTATCACACCTGAAGCAACTAAATCCAGGAATATTTAGTTGCCAATCACACCCTTCCTGCAACCATGTTTCACTAATAGCTACAACATCATAATTCCAGGTATCAATCCACGCTTTAACCCACTAACCAGCACGTCTTCAGACTACCCGAGTACCCGGGGAGTCCCACACGGAGAACGTACTGACTCCTTCCTGACAGCAGTGGAATAGAATACAGTTCCCTGGGGCTGAAAAGCGTTACACCAGTGTGGGATCTCAGGTACTCCACGACACAGAGACAATCCTTAGAGAAGGTCCTCTGTTCTACAACAATCCCCGGGGTCCAGCCATTTTCTGCACGTCCTCCTGTTTTAATTTCTCAAAGATCAACATCTCAACAGCTACTACCATCAGTAGGTGGCACAGGAGCCTCAGGACTCACACCACCAGGTTCAGTAACAGCTACTACCCCTCAACCATCAGTAGGTGGCACAGGAGCCTCAGGACCCACACCACCAGGTTCAGGAACAGCTACTACCCCTCAACCATCAGTAGGTGGCACAGGAGCCTCAGGACCCACACCACCAGGTTCAGGAACAGTTACCACCCCTCAACCATCAATAGGTGGCACAGGAGCCTCAGGACTCACACCACCAGGTTCAGGAACAGCTACTACCCCTCAACCATCAGTAGGTGGCACAGGAGCCTCAGGACCCACACCACCAGGTTCAGGAACAGCTACTACCCCTCAACCATCAGTACGTGGCACAGGAGCCTCAGGACTCGCACCACCAGGTTCAGGAACAGCTACTACCCCTCAACCATCAGTACGTGGCACAGGAGCCTCAGGACTCACACCACCAGGTTCAGGAACAGCTACTACCCCTCAACCATCAGTAGGTGGCACAGGAGCCTCAGGACTCACACCACCAGGTTCAGTAACAGCTACTACCCCTCAACCATCAGTAGGTGGCACAGGAGCCTCAGGACCCACACCACCAGGTTCAGGAACAGCTACTACCCCTCAACCATCAGTAGGTGGCACAGGAGCCTCAGGACCCACACCACCAGGTTCAGGAACAGTTACCACCCCTCAACCATCAATAGGTGGCACAGGAGCCTCAGGACTCACACCACCAGGTTCAGGAACAGCTACTACCCCTCAACCATCAGTAGGTGGCACAGGAGCCTCAGGACCCACACCACCAGGTTCAGGAACAGCTACTACCCCTCAACCATCAGTACGTGGCACAGGAGCCTCAGGACTCGCACCACCAGGTTCAGGAACAGCTACTACCCCTCAACCATCAGTACGTGGCACAGGAGCCTCAGGACTCACACCACCAGGTTCAGGAACAGCTACTACCCCTCAACCATCAGTAGGTGGCACAGGAGCCTCAGGACTCACACCACCAGGTTCAGGAACAGCTACTACCCCTCAACCATCAGTAGGTGGCACAGGAGCCTCAGGACTCGCACCACCAGGTTCAGGAACAGCTACTACCCCTCAACCATCAGTAGGTGGCACAGGAGCCTCAGGACTCGCACCACCAGGTTCAGGAACAGCTCAACCATCAGGCTCCTGAACCAGAGGGAATAACTTCACTTGTCCCATCACTGAAATGTTTCCCCAGCCTACGGACTCACTTTCAAGGACTCTTCATCTCGTGTTCTTGATATTTATTGCTTATTTACTATTCATTATTTCTTTCTTTTTGTATTTGCAGAATCTGTTGTCTTCTGCACACTGGCTGAGCACACAAGTTGGTGCAGTCTTATATATTCTTATATGGTCATTACTCTACTATGGATTTATTGAGTATGCCCACAAGAAAATGGATCTCAAGTTGTATATGGTTATACGTGTACTTCGACAGTAAGTTTACTTTGAACTTGTCCAAGTTAAATTGCATCTGCCATTCCTTGGCCCACTTCCCAGGCTGGTCAAAATCCAGTTTATCTTTGAACAACCCTCTGCACCGTTTTGGTGTCATCCACAAGCCTAATATACTGCGGCCAAATCATTAACATAGATGACAAACTCTGATCTATCTCTGCAGCACATGATTGATCAGTCTGAGAATCACCCTCTCCGTAATGCCCCCTGCCTCTCAGCACCAAGCCAATTGTGCACTCAATTGCCGATCTTACCCTAAAATCCACGCTGTCCAACCCTCCAGACCTTGCCAATGGCCTTGCTTTGATGTCATACTCTCTTGAGGGAGCCACAGTTAAAGCATTTTCTCTGTTTTTCACAGCATGGGAGACCCTTTTACCTGTAAACTTCCATGCAGACCTTCAAGTACCTCATACTGATGCCACTTGCTCTGCAGTCTTCTACATTCAGTTGCAACGTTAATACAGACGCTCGTTAATGCAAATAACAATCACTCAACGCAGAGGTTCAGTTGCTGTTCAGACCGAACACCAGAATGGGGGAAGGAATGTGACTTAGACTGTGGAATGGTTGCTGAAGTCAAGTTTCTCAGGAACTGCTGACGTCCTAGGACATTCATGCAAAACATTCTCGAGTTTACAGAGAATGGTGCGAAAAAGGAAATCCAGTGAGTCCCGTGGGTGAGAACGTCTCGTTAACGAGGGAGGTCAGAGGAGAATGGCCAGACTGGTTCAAGCCGACAGTAGCTGGAATAACTGGGCGTTACAACAGGGGTGTGCAGAAGAGACCTCTGAAGGAGCAAGTTGAAGCCTGGTGGGTGGGCTACAGCAGCAGAAACCATGTCGGGGACCACTCTTGTACCCAATGAAGCGGTCACTGAGTGTACGCCTCGGCAATTAGTCCGGATGCTGCTGGTGTGTTAATACTGTGAGCTTCACTGGACTGGGTTTTCGTGAAGGAATGAATATCACTGGTCAATTATACATTAAATCTTTAAAGCATGCGTTTCATTTCAGTGCCATTAAGATGCACAGGTTCAAGAAGAGATTATCAGACTATTGAACAGTTAGATCCCCAATAGATGGACTCTTGACCTCACGATCTATCTTGCACCTTTTGATTTACCTGCACTGCATTTTCCAGAGAGAGGACACTACAGCACAGTACATGCTGCTTGGCCTACTCCACAAAGCACACTGTAGATGCTGTGGCCAAATTAACACGTACAAAAGCTGGGTGAACTCAATAAGTCGGGCAGCATCTGTTGAAATGAACAGTCAACGGTTCAGGCCGAGACCCTTCGTCAGGACTGAAGGAAGAGGGGGCAGGGGCCCTATAAAGAAGGTGGGGGGGGGGGAAGAGTGGAAGGTGCCAGGTGAAAAACCAATCAGAGGAAAGATCAAGGGGTGGGGGAGGGGAAGCAGGAGAGGTGAAGAAGGAATGTAAGGGTAGTAAGGGTAGTAGGAGAAGGCAGAAACATGAGAGAGGTGATAGGCAGCTAGTAGAGGAGGCAAGAGTGAATAGACTCACAAGTGAAGTGTTGTGCAATAGATTACCCCAACTAATTGCTCCCGGTGCAGCCTCCCCTACATCGGTGAGATCCGACGCAGATTGGGGGACCGCTTCGTCGAGCACCTCCACTCCGTCTACCACAACAGACAGGATCTCCCGGTTGCCACCCACTTCAACTCTGCTTCACATTCCCATTCCGATATGTCCATACATGGCCTCCTCTACTGCCATGATGAGTCCAAACTCAGGTTGGAGGAGCAACACCTCGTATACCATCTGGGTAGTCTCCAGCCCCTTTGTATGAACATCGAATTCTCCAACTTCCGGTAATTCCCTCCCTCTCCCCTCCCCATCCCACTTTCACTATGCCTCCTGCTCCAGCTGCCTATCACCTCTCTCATGATTCTGCCTCCTTCTATTACCCATAGCGCCTTCCCCTTACATTCCTTCCTCACCTCTCCTGTCTATCCACTCCTTGCTTCCCCTCCCCCACCCCTTGATCTTTCCTCTGATTGGTTTTTCACCCTCCCCCCACCTTCTTTATAGGGCCCCGACCCCCTCCCTCTTCAGTCCTGACGAAGGGTCTCGGCCCAAAACATTGACCACTCGTTTCAACGGACGCTGCCCGGCCCGCTGAGTTCATCCAGCTTTTGTAGGTGTTGATTTGGCCTACTCCACAATCAGTCTAACCCTTCTCTCACACAGAATCCTCCAGTTTTCCATCATCCACGTGCCTGGCCGGGTCCTGAAAGTTCACCGTCACATACACTTCCACAGGAGGCTAAAGAAACCCAGCATGTCCCAGCGAACCCTCGCCAGTTTTTAGAAAGTGTCTCTTGTGGTGAGACTGCTAGCAAGGACGGGGCAAAACTGCAGTAGTCGAGGGGATCAGGTGCAACGTAAAAGGGGGGTAAAATTGAAGAGGATGATGAATACAGGATTAAAGGGGTTATATTTGAATGCATGCAGAAGACGAAACAAGGTAGATGAACTTGTTGCCTATGTACAATGTCCTGTGTATGTTACTCAAA
>NC_082729.1:29962456-29979956 GCF_030144855.1 Hypanus sabinus | reverse complement strand
ATGATCAGAGATTAAGAGAGCTAGGGCTTTACTCTTTGGAGAGAAGGAGGATGAGAGGAGACATGATAGAGGTGTACAAGATATTAAGAGGAATAGAGGGTGGACAGCCAGCACCTCTTTCCCAGGGCACCACTGCTCAGTACAAGAGGACATGGCTTTAAGGTAAGGGGAGGGAAGTTCAAGGGGGATATTAGAGGAAGGTTTTTCACTCGGAGAGTGGTTGGTGCGTGGTGCATTGCCTGAGTCAGTAGTGGAGGCAGATACACTTGTGAAGTTTAAGAGACTACTTGGCAGGTATATGGAGGAATTTAAGGTGGGGGTTATATGGAAGGCAGGGTTTGAAGGTCGGCACAGCATTGTGGGCCGAAGGGCCTGTAATGTGCTGTACTATTCTATGTTCTATGTGTGGGTTGTAGAGGTGCCTTGTCCTATAAAACAAAGACACACAAAGTCAGGTTACTGACCGAGCCTGCTATTCGAGAAAGATGTGTTTATGTGCATCATGCCTCGATCAAAAAAACTTTCAGAGGACCCTGGAAGATCTGTAGGCATGCATGAAGCTGGAAAAGGTTACAAAAGCATTTCCAAAGTGTTTATCACAATGGAGGATGTGCACAAGGTGCAATGCTAAAGGAGATGTAAAGGAACCCAAGGATAACAGCAGAGGGCCTGCAGGAATCTCCAGATCTGTTCATGTGTCCACTATCAGAAAATCACTGAACAAGAATGGTTGTCATGGAAGCCACCATGGAGGAAACCACCGATCTCAAAAAAAAAGTAAAGTTTGCAAAAGTCCCCCTGGATGTTCTACAACATTTCTGGAACAATATTCTGTGGACAGATCAGACAAAAGTTGAACTTTTTGGCAGAAATTGCTTTGAAAGAGGTCACTGCACACCAACACCTCATCCTAATTATGAAGCACGGTGGAGAGTTAAGAGCACCAAATTCCCAAATTTCTTGATGTTCACCTGGCGGAGAATCTCACCTGGTCCCTCAACACCAGCTCCATAGCAAAGAAAGCCCAGCAGCGTCTCTACTTTCTGCAAAGGCTGAGGGAAGTCCATCTCCCACCACCCCCCCCATCCTCATCACATTCTACAGGGGTTGTATTGAGAGCATCCTGAGCAGCTGCATCACCGCCTGGTTCGGAAATTGCACCATCTCGGATCGCAAGACCCTGCAGCGGATAGTGAGGTCATCTGAGAAGATCATCGGGGTCCCTCTTCCCGCCATTACAGATATTTACACTACACGCTGCATCCGCAAAGTAACAGGATTGTGAAGGACCCCATGCACCCCTCACTCACTCTTCTCCCTCCTGCCGTCTGGGAAAAGGCACCGAAGCATTCGGGATCTCACAACCAGACCGTGCAACAGTTTTTTCATTGTAATTTGTCCTCTACTGTGCCTATTGTCTTGTTTATTAATTATTGTGCACTTTATGTAGTCCTGTGTAGGTCTATAGTCTAGTGCAGTTTGTATGTAGTTTTGTGTTTTTTCACGTAGCACCAGGGTCCTGGAGGAACATTGTTTCATTTTTACTGTGTACTGTACCAGCAGTTATGGTTAAAATGACAATAAAAGCAACTTAAACTTGAGTAGAGAAGATTCTACAGGGTTCACAAAATTTCTCGTGCCACATCTTAACTCCTGTACTCAACACTCTGATAATGAGGGCCAGTGTGCCAAAAACTCCCCAAGCACCTGTAATGCCACTTTCAAAGGATTATAGATCAGTGTTCCCAGATCCTTTTGTCCTACCGCACACCTCAGCGCCCCACCACTCACTCCGGCACCCTGCCCTCCTGAAGTGCACCCCTCAGCATTGAATTCCACCTGCCATTTCCCAGAATCCGGTTTTCAGTCTCCGACATGTCACTCCTGATGAAGGTTTCGGCCCGAAACGTCGTCACTACCTCCTCCCATAGATGCCGTCTGGCCTGCTGAGTTCTGCCAGCATTTTGTGTTTTTACGTCATGGAATTTGTTGTTTTGCAGCAGGACAGTGCGATATCAGAACCTATAAATTTCTAGTAACTTCGAAACCAGGACAACTGCACCGCTCCAGTGTGCTACAGGAGGTTATTCTTACCCTCGGCCATCAGCCAATCTATAGCCGGGAAAGTGATGACCTCCTCCTGCTGGACCGTTTGAGCTAACTTGTTTTTTTAAACTTCTCCTCTAATGTTTTGTATGTTATGTTCTTGGATTGGTTAACGGGCTTCGGGATTCTGGTGTTGAGGGTGTTTATGCTCCTGTAGAGGAGGGGCACATTCTCAACAACCGACGCCACCTTCTATTCTCGACACTGGTGCCCACAATGACCGAAACTGAGCCACACTGGGAAATATAAAAGTCTTTATTCACACAGAGAACCCAAGTGACATTAAACAAGTTTGAACTGCCAGGGAGCGTCTCGGAGAATCTCACTCTGACACGACATTTTATGCTTCAACACAAAGATAACAATAAACAATTAACAACAGCTTCAATTCTGGTAATCACTCACTTTAACGTTTGCAATATCATCGTGTGCTGCAGGCAATCATGGTCCCCCACCTGCATTCTAATAAGACCTCCCTCACAGTGTCTTTACCAGACGGGTGACCGCAGCCGTTATCAATACTCTTCAGAGATTGTCTGCCCGACGTCAGTGTTCGCATAACCAGGACTTGTGATCTGCACCGGCTGCTTGTGTGACCATCCACTACCTGATCCCATGGCTTCACGTGACCCCGATCAGGGGCCAAGCAGGTGCGACACCTTGCCCCAGGGTGACCTGCAGACTAGCAGAGGGAAGGAGCGCCTCACACCTCCCTTGGTAGAGATGCACCTCCACCCCACCAGCCAAATTTGGAATATATTCATGTAAATTTGTTCAGGAACCCCTACTCTTCGTGATTTTTATAAATGACCTGGATGGAGGAGGTGGAGGGATGGGTTAGTAAGTTTGCTGATGACACAAAGGTTGGGGGTGTTGTGAATAGTGTGGAGGGCTGTCAGTGGGACATCGATAGGATGCAAAACTGGGCTGAGAAGTGGCAGATGGAGTTCAACCCAAGTCAGTGTGAAGTGGTCCATTTTGGTAGGTCAAATATGATGGCAGAATATAGTATTAATGGTATGACTTTTGGCAGTGTGGAGGATCAGAGGGATCTTGGTGTCCGAGTCCATAGGACGCTCAAAGCAGCAGCGCAGCTTGACTCTGATTATATGCATTGGCCTTCATCAATCGTGGGATTGAGTTCTGGAGCAGAGAGGTAATTTTACAGCTATATAGGACCCTAGTCAGACCCCACTTGGAGAACTGTGCTCAGTTCTGGTCACCTCACTACAGGAAGGATGTGGAAACCATAGAAAGGGTGCAGAGGAGATTTACAAGGATGTTGCCTGGATTGGGGAGCGTGCCTTATGAGAATAGGTTGGGTGAACTCGGCCTTTTCTCCTTGGAGCGACGGAGGATGAGAGGTGACCTGACAGAGGTGTATAAGATGATCAGAGGCATTGATCATGTGGATAGTCAGGGGCTTTTTTCCCCAGGGCTGAAATGGCTAACATGAGAGGGCACAGGTTTAAGGTGCTTGGAAGCAGGTACAGAGGAAATGTCAGGGGTAAGTTTTTTTACGCAGAGAGTGGTGAGTGCGTGGAGTGGGCTGCCGGTGACAGTGGTGGAGGCGGAAACGATAGGGTCTTTTAAGAGACTCCTGGACAGGTACATGGAGCTCAGAAAAATAGTGGGTATGGGTAACCCTAGGTAATTTGTAAGGTAAGGACATGTTCGGCACAGCATTGTGGGCCGAAGGGCCTTTATTGTGCTGTAGGTTTATAATCTCTATAATTATGCGTTTATTATGGTAGCACATCCTAAACTGTAGAATCACTTTTTGAATATTCAATACTGGTGGTCTCCCTATCCCTCCCTCTCTCTCTCTCGTTCTCCCTCCTGTCAGAGGCTGGAGCCGGCATTCTGAGTTCGTGGTTTGGACTCTGTAGCTCACGTTATGGTAAGATTTTCAGTCGCTCCTATTTTGCATCAAGGCAGCCTGCAGATGACAATCAGTAAGTTGAACTGAATACAGACCCTTTCGATTTTGTTTCACATTGCGCTTTTCCACTCGTTGCCGTTTGAGAGACTTGCTTTCTGCGCATGGGGGTGGGGGATGGTTTGTAAGTTTCTCTTTGAATGGGTTCCATGGCATTTCTTTGTTTTGTGGCTGTCTGCGTGGAAGACACTGGACACTGTATACTTTCTTTTATAAAATTTATTTTGGCATCTGCTTCGAAAACAAGGCAAAAGCCAAGAGATGAAGCAAATCGAGGCTTGTCTGGAATTGGGCATTAAACGCATTATCAATGCTCAGAAACATTCACCTTTTGTCACCTGTAGTTTCAATGGGACGGAATGTCGTTCCTCCCCCCCCCACCCACACTTTGGCTTTACCAGCCTCAGGGTATCACTCGGAAGGGTAACTGTGGGCAGGTCTTCTCTCCCAAAGACTGGCTCACATTTAATTGGTCAAGATGGTGCTGTGTTGCGATCTCCATTGAGGTCATGGCTCAGACATTTTTAGGTTTTGGGGAAGGAGGGAGGAGCTAGGTTAGAGTTTAGGGCAGGGGTACCCAACCGTTCTAATGCCATGGACACCTACAAGGTGTTTGTGGCCCCCAGGCCGGACACCCCTGGATCAGGAACAGGGATGAGAGAGGAGTGAGGGGTCCAGGCCTCCGCTCAGCATTTGAAAGTTAGCAGTGTGACAAAGGACACATGCCCAGCTGGCATCAAATGAGGACAGGGCCTGGCTACCCCCCACCTCCACAGGTCAGCAGCATCTGGGATCAGAGTTCCATGCGGGCAGGAGGCACAAGGGCCTGAGCGAGACTAGAGATCAAAGCCTAGGCCTCCTGTTTGGTGTCCCCATCATTGGTGATTCTGGGGCTCGAGCCCCGAGTTTGGGGGTCCTCATTCATAGCCGTCGGCGAGTCCTGGAGTTGATCGGAAGACGGAAGCCCAGAGGTCAGTCAAGAAGGGACAAGTCCAGGCCTGTTGGCTGAAGCCTTGGGCCTACCAGTCCTACGGGGAGAATCGGTCCAATGTCTGCGAGTGCGCTGGAAGCAGCCTGAACTGGGGTTGGAGGACTGTCTACGCGTGCGGGTGTCTCTGTGGGAGAGGGAAGGGGCTCGTTCTCGTTTTGTTGTATTCTGTGTTCAACTGAACAGTCGACATGCTGTGTCGGTGGCAGCAGAATTTGTGGCAACAGTTGCCCCCCCCCCCCACCCCATTTTCATCGACACAAATCTCCATATTTTTTTTAAACAAGATTCTGAACCTGAACATCGGACAGAATTATTCCCAGAGGCCACCTTTAGAATGTCTAGAGAAGGGTGGGGGACATGTTCAGTCACGGGAGCAGACTGGGGGCCCCCCCACCCTGCTCACGTGCTCTTGGCCTTGGGCCGCTCCCGGTCCGCGGCAGACTGCGCGGTGCTGAGGTGGCTCCAGGCGTCGAGGATCAGGGCGGCGGGGATGAGAATCCACAGGGAGTTCAGGAAGACGAAGTAGAACCAGAAGTAGAGGGGGTGTCCCGGATTGCCGTGGCGCAAGCCGTCCCGGAACTCCGTGAAGAAGTAGAGAACGTCGCCGTACAGCTGCCCTGCGGGGGGGGGCAATAGGGGGGGGGACATCGGTTAACGAGCGAAGCTTCGCCTGGCACCTTCAAAGTACTTCGCTCCATCCACCACAAAAAGCGGGATTTCCCAGCGGCCTCCAAACTTTCACCATGAGCAGTGATTTCTCCCCCCACCACCCCAACTCATCTCCTCTTCTGTTCCTCCTCCTGCTCTGGTCCTCTGTCCACTCAACTTAGATTCCTTCTTCAGCCCTGTCTCTCCTCCCTGGACCTGGACTTGCTGGAGTTTAGGAGAATGGGCGGGACGTCATTCAGACCTATCGAATATTGGAAGGCCTGGACAGAGTGGACATGGAGAGGACGTTTCCTATAGCGAGGGAGCCCAGAACCCGAGGAATGGAGGGACGTCCCTTCAGTACTGAGATGAGGAGGGATTTCTTCAGCCGGAGGACGGTGAACCAGTGGAATCTGTTGCACAGACGGCTGTCGAGGTCCAGTCACCGGGTGGAGGCTGATAAGCTTTTGATTAGCAATGGAGTCACAGGTTAGGGGGAAGAGGTCAAGGGAACGAGGTTGAGGGGGGTAATAAATCAGCCATGATGGAGTGGCAGAGCAGACTAGATGGGCTGCCAAGTCAAATTACTCACAAGTCCTATGTCCCATCACTTATCGGGCCCCCCACCTGGTCTCCCTCCCCAATTTATTCTGGCTTGTGCCCCCTTCCTTTCCAAACCAGATGCAGGGTCTTGGTCCAACGTAGGCTGTTTATTCAACTCCATTGATCCTGCCTCGCTTGCTGAGAAACTCCCTCTACACAAGGGGATCCAAAACTTCTTAATGACGTCAGAAAAAACTATTAAGCAAGGGGTCTGTGGCCTCAAGGTTGGGAACCCCTGCTCGACATTGCCCCACCCAGGGTCAGACACTGAGTGAAGCTCTCTCCACACTGTCCCATCACACACTCCCGGGGTCAGACACAGAGTGAAGCTCCCTCCACACCATCCCATCACACACTCCCGGGGTCAGACACAGAGTGAAGCTCCCTCCACACCGTCCCATCATACACTCCCGGGGTCAGACACAGAGTGAAGCTCCCTCCACACCGTCCCATCACACACTTCCAGGGTCAGACACAGAGTGAAACTCCCTCCACACCGAGCCATCACACACTCCCGGGGTCAGACACAGAGTGAATCTCCCTCCACACCGTCCCATCACACACTCCCGGGGTCAGACACAGAGTGAAACTCCCTCCACACCGTCCCATCACACACTCCCGGGGTCAGACACAGAGTGAATCTCCCTCCACACCGTCCCATCACACACTCCCGGGGTCAGACATGGGTGAAGCCCCGGTACCAATGTTCCAGTGCCCTTCCCCATCCGCGAGAATCTGTGACACTTACCCAGCGAGACAACAAGTTGCAGGACAAATCGGTAGGGCTTATTGTGAAGGAAGGCATAAACTGTCCAGATACTGAGGGGCCCCCAGGTCCAGGCTGTTATGGTCTCCATGCAAACAGTGAAGTTGTCACCGCTGTAGAGAGAGTGGAGAAGATGACAATGCCCCAAGAGGAATTCAGTTACCCCCATATTTTCAGGATACTCCCTGTTCTGATGGAAGAATTTAAACACTGTCACTCAGTGGCCACTTTATTAGGTACACCTGCCCGTTAATGCAAATATCTAATCAGCCAATCAAGTGGCAGCAACTCAATGCGTAAAAGCATGCAGACACGGTCAAGAGGTTCGGTTGTTGTTCTGACTAACCATCAGAGTGGGGAAGAAAGGCGGAGGAGTCCGTTGGTGCCAGACCCTGGGAGGTGGGGGGGGGGTTGAGCATCTCTGAAAATGATCTCCTGGGATTTCCACACACAATACTCTCTTGAGCAGGGTTTCCCAACCTGAGGTCCACGTGCCCCTCAGTAATGTTCCATGGCATTAAAAAAGGTTGGGAGTCTAGAGTTTACAGAGCATGGTATTACAGAGCATACAAAATTCTGAAAGGGATAGATAGGATAGAAGTAGAAAAGTTGTTTCCATTGGTAGGTGAGGCTAGAACTAGGGGACATTGCCTCAAGATTCAGGGGAGAAGATTTAGATCGGAGATGATGAGAAACTGTTTTTCCCAGAGAGTGGTGAATCTGTGGAATTCTCTGTCCAGGGAAGCAGTTCTCACTAAATATATTTAAGATACAGTTAAGTAGATTTTTATATAGTATGGGATTTAAGGGTTATGGGGAAAAGGCAGGTAGATGGAGCTGAGTTTATGGACAGATCAGCCATGATCTTACTGAATGGTGGGACATGTTCGATGGGCCGGATGGCCGACTCCTGTTCCTAATTCTTATGGTACAAGAAACAAAAAAAAACAACCAGTGAGCGGCAGTTTTGGGTGAAATTAACGAGAGAGGTCAGAGGAGAATGACCAGACTGGTTCGAGCTGACAGGAGGGTGACAGTAACTCAAGTAACCACCCGTTACCAAACCTGGAAGTGGCTGGGTACAAGCGTACACTCAACGGCCACCTTATTCAACGGGGATTATGTTATGATCACTACCGCAGATATGCTCCCCCAGACGAAGATCAGATTTATCCAGGCAGCAGACGGTAAACGCAGGTACTCACCTGATATACCTGCTGTCACTCTTGGCGTATTCCTTCCCTGTAGCAGGAAAACAGACAAATAAATACTGACAGGGCACCCACCTCTGCGGGCCGAGACAGTCTGGGGGGGAGGGGCTCCCTCTGCCTCCTTCCCCTGGGCTGACAGACCCCACCCAGCCTGCCACTCCCATATCCTTCTCCACCTCCCCAGGACTGACAATCCTTCCCCACCCCACCGACCAGCAGCTCCAACCCTGTGTTCACATCTCTCCCTGACATCCTCCTCTCTCCTCCCCCCCCCAGTGAATCACCAATACCTCTCCTGCCATCTTCACACCCCCCCCCCTCAAAGAAGCCCAATTTTCACCCCTCCATCAACCCCCCCAATCCCGATACTCACAGAGCTGCGATAGGAAGGCCTGGTCGCCGGCCAGCTGCCCGTGGTACAGGCTGAACCAGCCCTCGATCACGCCGTGCACGAAGGCGCAGACAGCGAACCAGCAGACGGCGAGCCGGCGGGCCACCCCCGGCCGCCCGGCCCGGGTCCGGACCCGCGCCGTCAGCAGCCAGGTGGCGGCCAGCAGCAGCCCCGAGCCGGCGAACACGAAGGACAGCAGGCTCCATAGCGGCCTCTCGTTGCGCCGGTAGCCGGGCAGCTGCAGCTCCCGCGGCCAGTACGGGTGACCAGCCGCCGCCGACTCCGCCATCGGTTCAATGGCCAGGCGGCCCGCCTCCGTCCCTATGTTTATATGTTCGCCCAGATCTGGGCCGGCCCAACCTTGATCGATACCTTATAAACCAATAGTACTCAGGCGTTCTTTGATTGACAGCACCAGCTACAAATCATTGAAGAAAGGGATCACAACAAGCGGAGGGAAGCTGATTGGACGAAAGTCCACCAACGAAGGTCCCGTTCTCTTTCAAACACAAACCCAGAATTGGGCTACGCTGTCCAATCAGCAGTCAGCTGTGGTCCGCCCGCTCTGTCTTCCGCACGCGCCACTATGGTGCGATCACAGCGATTGGCTGGAACGCTCGGGTTGCTGAGGCAACGGGAGGCAGTAGATTTGTCAGCAGCCAATGGCGGGTTGGTCCGACCTCACACCACGTGGGGACGCGCACACCCCCACCGCCGGGATCGTACCCCGGTGTTAAACATGCCTGTCTCTGGGACAAACCCGCTCAAGTTTATTGTCATCTGACTGTATGCACCTCCGGACCACCATGCACTCACAATACACACAACAAAACAGTTCCGCAAATAAGAATAAAATGTCAATGCAGGTAAACAGTGACCAGACCTCGGTGGTGGCCGGGTATCCATTAGTGACCCAGCCCGAGGGGAGAAGTGTGGCAGTCCCAGTCCTTCCTGAGGAGTGGGTCAAAGAGATGGTGGTCGGGCTCCTCAGGAGAGTGCAACGGCCCCGGGTGGCGTTTACTGTCCAGTCTGGTGGTCAGATGTCTTGCAGCTTCCGGGATGATGCAGCCGGACAGGGCACTCTCGCTGGTGCCAGGGAGCCCGACAGGCCTCGGGGAGAGTAGACGCTGCCGTGGCCAGTGAGGAGGCGTTGTGGGTCCAGGCGAGATGGTCCGTTCATCCAGGAGCCTCGTGCTCTTCACTCTCTCCACGGCAGAGCCATGGGTGGCCGGTGGAGAGCGGACAACCTGTGCCTTCCCGAAGTCCACAGTCATCTCCTCTGTCTTGTCCATGTTGACCTCGCACCGTCTGACGAGCCTCTCCCCTGTCCGCGGACCGATGAGGCCGGTGGCGGTAGTGTCACCGGTTTGAGCTGGACGTGGCAGCGCGGTCGTGAGTCAGCAGCGGGACGAGCTCCGGGGGTCACCGGTGCGCAGGTGTTGCTGCCGACTGGGGTCTTTCCGTCGAGGCCAGGACCCAACGAGGCCACCTCTGAGGAACAATTGTGTTCAACGCCGAGCTGAAGTCGAGTTCTGTAGGCGGGATAGGAGGGAGTTGAGAGCCGAGTGCCCGGTACCATCAGCGGACCGGTTTGAGCAGAGAAACTGGAAAGGGGGCGACGAGACTGGAAGGTGTCACAGGGAGAACGTACAGACTCCGGACAAGCAATGGAGGGAATTGAACCCCACAGTGCTAACCACTACACTACTGTGTGCCCAGCAGCTCACCACCCTCTCTACCCCAGAACGTACCTTCTTCACCCTGTCTACCCCAGAAGGTGCCTTCTTTACCCTGTCTACCCTAGAATGTGCCTTCTTCACCCTGTCTACCCCAGAATGTGCCTTCTTCACCCTGTCTGCCCCAGAATGTGCCTTCTTCACCCTGTCTACCCCAGAATGTGCCTTCTTCACCCTGTCTGCCCCAGAACGTACCTTCTTCACCCCTGTCTACCCCAGAACGTACCTTCTTCACCCCTGTCTACCCCAGAGGTGCCTTCACCACCCTGTCTACCCTAGAATGTGCCTTCTTCACCCTGTCTACCCCAGAATGTGCCTTCTTCACCCTGTCTGCCCCAGAATGTGCCTTCTTCACCCTGTCTGCCCCAGAATGTGCCTTCTTCACCCTGTCTGCCCCAGAACGTACCTTCTTCACCCCTGTCTACCCCAGAAGGTGCCTTCTTTACCCTGTCTACCCTAGAATGTGCCTTCTTCACCCTGTCTACCCCAGAATGTGCCTTCTTCACCCTGTCTGCCCCAGAATGTGCCTTCTTCACCCTGTCTGCCCCAGAATGTGCCTTCTTCACCCTGTCTGCCCCAGAACGTACCTTCTTCACCCCTGTCTACCCCAGAACGTACCTTCTTCACCCCTGTCTACCCCAGAGGTGCCTTCACCACCCTGTCTACCCTAGAATGTGCCTTCTTCACCCTGTCTACCCCAGAATGTGCCTTCTTCACCCTGTCTGCCCCAGAATGTGCCTTCTTCACCCTGTCTGCCCCAGAACGTACCTTCTTCACCCCTGTCTACCCCAGAACGTACCTTCTTCACCCCTGTCTACCCCAGAGGTGCCTTCACCACCCTGTCTACCCTAGAATGTGCCTTCTTCACCCTGTCTACCCCAGAATGTGCCTTCTTCACCCTGTCTGCCCCAGAATGTGCCTTCTTCACCCTGTCTGCCCCAGAACGTACCTTCTTCACCCCTGTCTACCCCAGAACGTACCTTCTTCACCCCTGTCTACCCCAGAGGTGCCTTCACCACCCTGTCTACCCTAGAATGTGCCTTCTTCACCCTGTCTACCCCAGAATGTGCCTTCTTCACCCTGTCTGCCCCAGAACGTACCTTCTTCACCCCTGTCTACCCCAGAACGTACCTTCTTCACCCCTGTCTATCCCAGAGGTGCCTTCACCACCCTGTCTGCCCCAGAACGTACCTTCACCACCCTGTCTACCCCAGAACGTACCTTCTTCACCCCTGTCTACCCCAGAGGTGCCTTCACCACCCTGTCTACCCTAGAATGTGCCTTCTTCACCCTGTCTACCCCAGAATGTGCCTTCTTCACCCTGTCTACCCCAGAACGTACCTTCTTCACCCCTGTCTACCCCAGAATGTGCCTTCTTCACCCTGTCAGCCTGTGTCAGCTATCAAGGAATGAAGAATCAGGATCTCTTTCCTCTGAATCAGAATCAGGTATAGTATCACTGGTATACATTGTGAGATGTGTTGTCTTGCAGAATTGCAATGCCGAATAATAGAAAAACCTATAATTTACAGTGACAAATATATTTTACAGTGACAGCCCCTCGCTGACAGCCACTGGACTCTGCAGCGAGAAACCCACCCTTCTCGGGCTTCGTACGACTAGGGTGTATTTGACCTCGGTCCCACCAAATCCGTGAGGTTGGGAAGTCTCACTCACCCAAACCCCAGTTTGTGAGAATGCTGTGTGATTTACGACCCTGTCCCCGCAATCGCCTGTCAACAGGAATTAACAGATCGCACTCTGCATACAATCATAAAGCAGTGTATTTGTGAACACACGAAATGCTGGCAGAACTCAGCAGGCCAGACAGCATCTACGGGACGATGTTTCAGGCCAAAACCCTTCATCAGGACTGAAGTAACATGGGATGGGGGGGGAATGAAGTAGGGAGCTGGGAAGTGATAGGCTGGAGGGACATCGGCTAGGGGAAAGGTGGAGAATTATGGGAAATAAAAGAGAAAGAAAGGTAGGGCTGGGGGGAGGTTATAGTGAGGGGGTAAAAGAGAGAGAAAGAGAACCAGACTGAAATTATAGATAGGGATGGGGTAAGGGGGGGTGCAGGGGTATCAACGGAGGTCTGTGAGTTGAATGTTCGTGCCGGCAGGTAGGAGGCTACCTAGGCGGGAGATCGATCTGCGTGTGGCTTGCCGTATTCCCTGATCCTCGGTCGGTCTGCGCCTCGGCTTCTTCGAATCGCATTTCCCACTGGATCGAATCCTTTCTCTCCGGAGTTCCCTCTTCATCTCCCACCAAACAAAGACAAAGCCCAGCCTCAGCGCCTCTCACAAAACCTCTTCTCCACCGCCAACCCCCTGAGGCATTCTCCAGAACCTTCTCCCACTTCCACCATCCTAATTGGATGACACGCAGCCCTAAGCGTCCCCTATCTTCAATAACACAAACGGGCTGAAAGCAGAACCGACTGTTCTCACAGAACTGCTGAGATGAAATACCGACAGCGTAACAATAAAAAACGTTACACTGTACACAATGAGTCAGAATCAGGTTTAATATCATCAGCACGTGTTGTGAAATCTGTTGATTTGCATCAGCGATACATTACAATACATAATGCAAAACCTGCAAATGAGAACAAGTGTGTGTGTGTGTGTGTGTGTGTTTATCTATCTATTTATTTATTTTAAGTTAAGCTAAATAACTAGTGCAAAAAAGAGTGGGAAAGGTCGTGGGGTAGTGTTCACAGGTTCATTGTCCATTCAGAAATCGGGTGGCAGGTGTTCCTGAATTGGTGAGTGTGTGCCTTCAGGCTCCTGTACCCCTTCCCTGATGGTAGCAATGAGAAGAGGGCATGTCCCGGGTGGTGGGAGTCCTTGACAATGGGTGCTGCCTTTTTGGGGCATTGACCTTTCAAGGTGCCCTCAATGTTGGGGAGGCTGACGCCCAGAATGAAACTGGGTACAGACCAGACGGCAACGCGACCCATTCGGATGCTCTCCACGGCACGTCTGGGGAAACTTGTTGGTGCCTCTTGGTGGCAGACCAAACCTCCTCAAACCCCGGGTGAAATATTGGCGCTTTCATGTATTAACCTCTGGGCCTGGGACAGATCTTCAGAGATATTGACACCCAGGAGCTCAAACTGCTCAACCTTTCCACTGCCGATCCCTCGATGAGGATTGGTGTGTGTTCCCTCGTCTTCCCCTTCCTCCCTTCTTGGCATAAGTGCTGAGATATGGTGAAAACACAGGTCATTACCGAGATCAAAAGATTTGTCACACGTACATGGGAAAATACAGGGAAATGCATTATTTTGCTTCAACACTCAAAATAACGCATTGTTTCTTGTGTTTGTGCGTAGTATTTCATAGATTGCCTTGTGTTTCTTTGTTCTACTGTGAGTGCCCACAGGAAAATGAATGTCAAGGCAGCATAAGACATGGGAAACACGGGGAAATCTGCAGATGCTGGAAATTCAAGCAAAATGCTGGTGGAACGCAGCAGGGCAGGCAGCATCTATAGGGTGACGCTATTGGGTGACGCAGCACTGGTGACGCGTTGGGCCGAGACCCTTCGTCAGGACTCACTGAAAGGTTTGCCTGGCCTGCTGTTGATAAGACATCGAGACCGCTCCATCGTGCCATCTTAACACTGGCAAACAACACCTTTCAAAAGTGTTGTTGTTTATGATAGACGGCTTGAAGCTGAACACATATATAATTTCAGACCACTTGCATCACGTAGGAATTTGGAGAATCAAGAAATTAAGTTTTATTGAATATCATGCGTTTAATTGTATAACAGTGCTTGAGGTTTCAATTGAGCTAAAATGTTCCGTTGATGGTTTTCAATTGTACTCCGTGTCTGAGGCTTCTCAACAGTAGTAGTGGTGGATAACTTTGTCAGGTTGGAGGCCGGTGACTAGCGGGGTGCCTCAGGGATCTGTACTGGATCCAAGGGTTGTTTATCATATACATTATTGATCTGGATGATGGGGTGGTAAATTGGATTAGTAAGTATGCTGATGATACTAAGGTAGGTGGCGTTGTGGATAATGAAGTAGGTTTTCAAAGTTTGCAGAGAGATTTAGGCCAGTTAGAAGAGTGGGCTGAACGACGGCAGATGGAGTTTAATGCTGATAAGTGTGAGGTGCTACATTTTGGTAGGAACAATCCAAATAGGACATACAGGGTAAATGGTAGGGCATTGAAGAATGCAGTAGAACAGAGTGATCGAGGAATAATGGTGCATAGTTCCCTGAAGGTGGAATCTCATGTGGATAGGGTGGTGAAGAAAGCTTTTGGTATGCTGGCCTTTATAAATCAGAGCATTGAGTATAGGAGTTGGGATGTATTGTTAAAATTGTGCAAGGCATTGGTGAGGCCAAATTTGGAGTATTGTGTACAGTTCTGGTCACTGAATTATAGGAAAGATGTCAACAAAATAGAGAGAGTAACAGAGAAGATTTAGAATGTTACCTGGGTTTCAGCACCTAAGTTACAGGGAAAGATTGAACAAGTTAGGTCTTTATTCTTTGGAGCGTAGAAAGTTGAGGGGGGACTTGATAGAGGTATTTAAAATTATGAGGGGGATAGATAGAGTTGACGTGGATAGGCTTTTTCCATTGAGAGTAGGGGAGATTCAAACAAGAGGACATGAGTTGAGAGTTGGGGGCAAAAGTTGAAGGGTAACACAAGGGGGAATTTCTTTACAGAGAGTGGTAGCTGTGTAGAATGAGCTTCCAGTAGAAGTGGTAGAGGCAGGTTCGATATTGTCATTTAAAGTAAAATTGGATAGGTATATGGACAGGAAAGGAATGGAGGGTTATGGGCTGAGTGCAGGTCAGTGGGACTAGGTGAGTAAGCGTTTGGCACGGACTAGAAGGGCCGAGATGGCCTGTTTCTGTGCTGTAATTGTTATATGGTTATAATAATCAGCCAGCATTGATGGATTCCAGTTGCCCTGATACCGTTTCTCCGTGACCGCAATGTCCTGGTGAATCCTTTCACCGTGCTCGGCACTGACAGCACCGAGATTTCCAGAGAAGAAGTCTAAATGGGAAAGCAGGAAATGAATCTTTAATGACGTGGTGCACCTCATGGTTTTGTGCACTTGAGGCATGTAGTTTGGTATAGTTTGTTGAAAGAAAACTTTCAACAATATTCCTGAATGTCACTGGGGACTTGAGGACCTGGGTTACAGAGAAAGTCTGAATAGGTTCAAACAGGAGTGTCCATACATAAGATGACTGGCAGCAAATGATAAAATAGTGGTGGTGGGAGCTGTGGAGGGGTGGGGTAGTGAGTGGAGGTGTCGATCAGCCTTACTGCTTGAGGAAAGTAACTGTTTTTGAGTCTAGTGGTTCTGGCATAGATGTTATGCAGCCTCCTCCCTGCTGGGAGAGGACAAACGGCCCATGAGCTGGGATCCTTCATTACTGGCCCCTTTCTCTGTCTATTTGCTTGATGGGGGGGGGGGGGGGTGTAGGCTGGTGCCGGAGATGCGCTGGGCAGTTTTGACTGCCTGTTCTAGAGCCGTCCTGTCTGCCGCGGTGTGGTTTCCACTCCGTACTACCTTAGGTGGAGGAGAGGTCAGAGAGATTGGTGAGAATGTGAATTTCCTTAACCTCCCATGGGAGTAAAGACACCGGTGTGTCTTGCTAGTGATAGCATCTATGGCCGGACCCAATAAAAATATGCAATTTGCCCAGGGCAGGTACGCCAACGCCCAGGAATTTAAAGCTGCTGGCTGAGAAGACTAGACAGGTATATGGAGGAATTTAAGGTGGAGGCAGGGCTGAAGGGTCACAGGCACAGGCACAGCATTGTGGGCCGAGTAGCTTGGGCTGCGCTGTACTGTTCTGTGTATCGTTATGAAGGTACCACAGCTCTGAGGGGCTGAAGGAGCGGGAGCAGCCCCCTCCTTCCGGAGAATCGCAAGATCACTATTAATTTGGGTCTCGGAACTGAAAGACAATGCAACGGTTTTGACCATTGCTCTTAGAGACACCTGTGTGAATTGCATGTCCCTGCTATGTGACAGCTACCACGGATATGGACACCCTCGGGCAATGTGGGGGTGGGGATTGCATCACCCTACTTTGATGGACATCTACAACTCTGCAAGTCAAGATAAAAGGGGACTGCAGGAGGCGGTACCCCAGCGATGCACCAGAAGGACACACCATCGCTTAGCGCTCCCGTGCTAGCGGGAAGCCATACAAAGCCACGTGCGTTCCGCTTCTCCTTTGCCTGGAGAGCGGGTGGCTGATAACACTGAAAAGGACTTCGAACTAACAACGGGGAACCAACGCTCCCCTGATTCAACGGAGTTGCTTCATAAAGACCCGGGCAAGTTTTTTTTCCTTTTCTCACCAATCTCTCTAAAACACGTGAAACCCAGCGATCCCCAAAAGGCTGAAGCTTGCAGACTTCTGAGTGACGTTTATATTTCCAATGGACAATATATTATCCCCTAGACAACAGTCGAGATTATTTCTTAAGGATGCTTATTACTATACCCGCGCTTTAGATTGAGTGTTGACGACGTGCATTATCTGAATGTTTGCATTAACCTTACTTTTGTGCCGCTTTATAAATAAAAACGTTTGAAAATAGTGCCACCAGACTTCAACGGACCTCTCTATCTTTGCTGGTAAGTTATCCAGTTACGGGATACGTAACACTATGTTCTAAAACTCCTGCAGATCGGCTGGCTGGGAGTCAGCAGCACTGATCGGCGGCGGAGAACACACCAGCTACAAGTGGACGGAGAACTAAGGAAGAGAAGATGGGGATGGATCGGTCAAGTGCCAATGTTGCCAGGCGTGGGGAGTCTGACGAACGCCTGCCGATGCCAACTGGACGGTGGCACCAAAAGAAGATGGGCTTCACCTGGGGACAACTCAAAACTCTGGCCCAGGACAGAGGCTCTGGCGGGCGGCCTGCTTCCCTGTAGGGGTGACAACAGGCTTATCGGCCGACTCTCTGCACCGCCAATCCTCCCCTCCCCTCGGTGCAGACCGCCACCCCACACACCTTCCCTGTAGGGGTGACGACAGGCTTATCGGCCGACTCTCTGCATCACCAATTCCCCCCCTTTGGTGCAGACTGCCACCCCACACACCTTCC